>NW_027473755.1:0-157374 GCF_050947335.1 Megachile rotundata
ATCGATCATATAAGCATAATATGGCTAATAATATGAGTTAGATTTATAATAATAAGAGTAATAAGTATAGTAATTGTCGTTCTATCGATAATATAAGCATAATATGGCTAATAATATGAGTTAGATTTATAATAATAGGAGTAGTAAGTATAGTAATTGACGTTCTATCGGTCATATAACCATAATATGGCTAATAATATGAGTTAGATTGATAATAGTGAGTGTAATAAGTATAGAAATTGTCGTTCTATCCATCATATCTGCATAATATGGTTAATAATGTGAGTTAGATTGATAATAATAAGAGTAATGAGTATAGTAATTGTCGTACTATCGATCATATAAGCATAATATGGCTAATAATATGAGTTAGATTTATAATAGTAAGAGTAATAAGTATAGTAATTGTCGTTCTATCGATCATATAAGCACAATATGGCTAATAATATGAGTTAGGTTGATAATAATAGGAGTAGTAAGTATAGTAATTGACGTTCTATCGGTCATATAACCATAATATGGCTAATAATATGAGTTAGATTGATAATAGTGAGTGTAATAAGTATAGAAATTGTCGTTCTATCCATCATATCTGCATAATATGGTTAATAATATGAGTTAGATTGATAATAATAAGAGTAATGAGTATAGTAATTGTCGTACTATCGTTCATATAAGCATAATATGGCTAATAATATGAGTTAGATTTATAATAGTAAGAGTAATAAATATAGTAGTTGTCGTTCTATCGATCATATAAGCACAATATGGCTAATAATATGAGTTAGATTGATAATAATAAGAGTAATAAGTATAGTAATTGTCGTTCTATCGATCATATCTGCATAAAATGGTTAATAATATGAGTTAGATTGATAATAATAAGAGTAATAAGTATAGTAATTGTCGTTATATCGATCATATAACCATAATATGGCTAATAGCATGAGTTAGATTGATAATTATAAGAGTAATGAGTATAGTAATTGTCGTTCTATCGATCATATCTGCATAATATGGTTAATAATATGAGTTAGATTGATTATAATAAGAGCAATGAGTATAGTAATTGTCGTTCTATCGATCATATAAGCATAATATGGCTAATAATATGAGTTAGATTTATAATAATAAGAGTAATAAGTATAGTAATTGTCGTTCTATCGATAATATAAGCATAATATGGCTAATAATATGAGTTAGGTAGATAATAATAAGAGTAATAAGTATAGTGATTGTCTTTCTATCGATCATATAAGCATAATATGGCTAATAATATGAGTTAGGTTGATAATAATACGAGTAATGAGTATAGTAATTGTCGTCCTATCGATCATATCTGCATAATATGGTTAATAATATGAGTTAGATTGATAATAATAAGAGTAATAAGTATAGTAATTGTCGTTATATCGATCATATAAGCATAATATGGCTAATAGCATGAGTTAGATTGATAATAATAAGAGTAATGAGTATAGTAATTGTCGTTCTATCGATCATATAAGCATAATATGGCTAATAATATGAGTTAGATTTATAATAATAGGAGTAGTAAGTATAGTAATTGACGTTCTATCGGTCATATAACCATAATATGGCTAATAATATGAGTTAGATTGATAACAGTGAGTATAATAAGAATAGTAATTGTCGTTCTATCGATCATATTAGCATAATATGGTTAATAATATGAGCTAGATTGATAATAATAAGAGTAATAAGTATAGTAATTGTCGTTCTATCGATCATATAAGCATAATATGGCTAATAATATGAGTTAGATTGATAATAGTAAGAGAAATAAGTATAGTAATTGTCGTTCTATCGATCATATTTGCATAATATGGTTAATAATATGAGTTAGATTGATTATAATAAGAGCAATGAGTATAGTAATTGTCGTTCTATCGATCATATAAGCATAATATGGCTAATAATATGAGTTAGATTTATAATAATAAGAGTAATAAGTATAGTAATTGTCGTTCTATCGATAATATAAGCATAATATGGCTAATAATATGAGTTAGGTAGATAATAATAAGAGTAATAAGTATAGTGATTGTCTTTCTATCGATCATATAAGCATAGTATGGCTAATAATATGAGTTAGGTTGATAATAATACGAGTAATGAGTATAGTAATTGTCGTTCTATCGATCATATCTGCATAATATGGTTAATAATATGAGTTAGATTGATAATAATAAGAGTAATAAGTATAGTAATTGTCGTTCTATCGATAATATAAGCATAATATGGCTAATAGCATGAGTTAGATTGATAATAATAAGAGTAATGAGTATAGTAATTGTCGTTCTATCGATCATATAAGCATAATATGGCTAATAATATGAGTTAGATTTATAATAATAGGAGTAGTAAGTATAGTAATTGACGTTCTATCGGTCATATAACCATAATATGGCTAATAATATGAGTTAGATTGATAACAGTGAGTATAATAAGAATAGTAATTGTCGTTCTATCGATCATATTAGCATAATATGGTTAATAATATGAGCTAGATTGATAATAATAAGAGTAATAAGTATAGTAATTGTCGTTCTATCGATCATATAAGCATAATATGGCTAATAATATGAGTTAGATTGATAATAGTAAGAGAAATAAGTATAGTAATTGTCGTTCTATCGATCATATTTGCATAATATGGTTAATAATATGAGTTAGATTGGTAATAATAAGAGTAATAAGTATAGTAATTGTCTTTCTATCGATCATATAAGCATAATATGGCTAATAATATGAATTAGGTTGATAATAATACGAGTAATAAGTATAGTAAATGTCGTGCTATCGATCATATCTGCATAATATGGTTAATAATATGAGTTAGATTGATAATAGTGAGTGTAATAAGTATAGTAATGTCGTTCTATCGATCATAATTGCATAATATGGATAATAATATGAGTTAGATTGATAATAGTGAGTGTAATAAATATAGTAATTGTCGTTCTATCGCTCATGTAAGCACAATATGGCTAATAATATGAGTTAGATCGATAATAATAAGAGTAATAAGTATAGTAATTGTCGTTCTATCGATCATATAAGCATAATATGGCTAATAATATGAGATAGATTGATAATAATAAGTGTAATAAGTATAGTAATTGTCGTTCTATCGATCATAATTGCATAATGTGGTTAATAATATGAGTTAGATTTATAATAGTAAGAGTAATAAGTATAGTAATTGTCGTTCTATCGATCATATAAGCACAATATGGCTAATAATATGAGTTAGATTGATAATAATAAGAGTAATAAGTATAGTAATTGTCGTTCTATCGATCATATCTGCATAATATGGTTAATAATATGAGTTAGATTGATAATAATAAGAGTAATAAGTATAGTAATTGTCGTTATATCGATCATATAAACATAATATGGCTAATAGCATGAGTTAGATTGATAATAATAAGAGTAATAAGTATAGTAATTGTCGTTCTATCGATCATAATTGCATAATATGGTTAATAATATGAGTTAGAATGATAATAGTGAGTGTAATAAGTATAGTAATTGTCGTTCTATCGATCCTATAAGCATAATATGGCTAATAATATGAGTTAGGTTGATAATAATAGGAGTAGTAAGTATAGTAATTGACGTTCTATCGGTCATATAACCATAATATGGCTAATAATATGAGTTAGATTGATAATAGTGAGTGTAATAAGTATAGAAATTGTCGTTCTATCCATCATATCTGCATAATATGGTTAATAATATGAGTTAGATTGATAATAATAAGAGTAATGAGTATAGTAATTGTCGTACTATCGATCATATAAGCATAATATGGCTAATAATATGAGTTAGATTTATAATAGTAAGAGTAATAAGTATAGTAATTGTCGTTCTATCGATCATATAAGCACAATATGGCTAATAATATGAGTTAGGTTGATAATAATAGGAGTAGTAAGTATAGTAATTGACGTTCTATCGGTCATATAACCATAATATGGCTAATAATATGAGTTAGATTGATAATAGTGAGTGTAATAAGTATAGAAATTGTCGTTCTATCCATCATATCTGCATAATATGGTTAATAATATGAGTTAGATTGATAATAATAAGAGTAATGAGTATAGTAATTGTCGTACTATCGTTCATATAAGCATAATATGGCTAATAATATGAGTTAGATTTATAATAGTAAGAGTAATAAGTATAGTAATTGTCGTTCTATCGATCATATAAGCATAATATGGCTAATAATATGAGTTAGATTTATAATAATAAGAGTAATAAGTATAGTAATTGTCGTTCTATCGATCATATAAGCATAATATGGCTAATAATATGAGTTAGATTTATAATAATAAGAGTAATAAGTATAGTAATTGCCGTTCTATCGATAATATAAGCATAATATGGCTAATAATATGAGTTAGGTAGATAATAATAAGAGTAATAAGTATAGTGATTGTCTTTCTATCGATCATATAAACATAATATGGCTAATAATATGAGTTAGGTTGATAATAATACGAGTAATAAGTATAGTAAATGTCGTGCTATCGATCATATCTGCATAATATGGTTAATAATATGAGTTAAATTGATAATAGTGAGTGTAATAAGTATAGTAATGTCGTTCTATCGATCATAATTGCATAATATGGATAATAATATGTGTTAGATTGATAATAGTGAGTGTAATAAATATAATAATTGTCGTTCTATCGCTCATGTAAGCACAATATGGCTAATAATATGAGTTAGATTGATAATAATAAGAGTAATAAGTATAGTAATTGTCGTTCTATCGATCATATAAGCATAATATGGCTAATAATATGAGTTAGATTGATAATAATAAGTGTAATAAGTATAGTAATTGTCGTTCTATCGATCATAATTGCATAATGTGGTTAATAATATGAGTTAGATTGATAATAATAAGAGCAATGAGTATAGTAATTGTCGTTCTATCGATCATATAAGCATAATATGGCTAATAATATGAGTTAGATTTATAATAATAAGAGTAATAAGTATAGTAATTGTCGTTCTATCGATAATATAAGCATAATATGGCTAATAATATGAGTTAGATTTATAATAATAGGAGTAGTAAGTATAGTAATTGACGTTCTATCGGTCATATAACCATAATATGGCTAATAATATGAGTTAGATTGATAATAGTGAGTGTAATAAGTATAGAAATTGTCGTTCTATCCATCATATCTGCATAATATGGTTAATAATATGAGTTAGATTGATAATAATAAGAGTAATAAGTATAGTAATTGTCGTTATATCGATCATATAAGCATAATATGGCTAATAGCATGAGTTAGATTGATAATAATAAGAGTAGTGAGTATAGTAATTGTCGTTCTATCGATCATATAAGCATAATATGGCTAATAATATGAGTTAGATTTATAATAATAGGAGTAGTAAGTATAGTAATTGACGTTCTATCGGTCATATAACCATAATATGGCTAATAATATGAGTTAGATTGATAACAGTGAGTATAATAAGAATAGTAATTGTCGTTCTATCGATCATATTAGCATAATATGGTTAATAATATGAGCTAGATTGATAATAATAAGAGTAATAAGTATAGTAATTGTCGTTCTATCGATCATATAAGCATAATATGGCTAATAATATGAGTTAGATTGATAATAGTAAGAGAAATAAGTATAGTAATTGTCGTTCTATCGATCATATTTGCATAATATGGTTAATAATATGAGTTAGATTGGTAATAATAAGAGTAATAAGTATAGTAATTGTCTTTCTATCGATCATATAAGCATAATATGGCTAATAATATGAATTAGGTTGATAATAATACGAGTAATAAGTATAGTAAATGTCGTTATATCGATCATATAACCATAATATGGCTAATAGCATGAGTTAGATTGATAATTATAAGGGTAATGAGTATAGTAATTGTCGTTCTATCGATCATATCTGCATAATATGGTTAATAATATGAGTTAGATTGATTATAATAAGAGCAATGAGTATAGTAATTGTCGTTCTATCGATCATATAAGCATAATATGGCTAATAATATGAGTTAGATTTATAATAATAAGAGTAATAAGTATAGTAATTGTCGTTCTATCGATAATATAAGCATAATATGGCTAATAATATGAGTTAGGTAAATAATAATAAGAGTAATAAGTATAGTGATTGTCTTTCTATCGATCATATAAGCATAATATGGCTAATAATATGAGTTAGGTTGATAATAATACGAGTAATGAGTATAGTAATTGTCGTTCTATCGATCATATCTGCATAATATGGTTAATAATATGAGTTAGATTGATAATAATAAGAGTAATAAGTATAGTAATTGTCGTTATATCGATCATATAAGCATAATATGGCTAATAGCATGAGTTAGATTGATAATAATAAGAGTAATGAGTATAGTAATTGTCGTTCTATCGATCATATAAGCATAATATGGCTAATAATATGAGTTAGATTTATAATAATAGGAGTAGTAAGTATAGTAATTGACGTTCCATCGGTCATATAACCATAATATGGCTAATAATATGAGTTAGATTGATAACAGTGAGTATAATAAGAATAGTAATTGTCGTTCTATCGATCATATTAGCATAATATGGTTAATAATATGAGCTAGATTGATAATAATAAGAGTAATAAGTATAGTAATTGTCGTTCTATCGATCATATAAGCATAATATGGCTAATAATATGAGTTAGATTGATAATAGTAAGAGAAATAAGTATAGTAATTGTCGTTCTATCGATCATATTTGCATAATATGGTTAATAATATGAGTTAGATTGGTAATAATTAGAGTAATAAGTATAGTAATTGTCTTTCTATCGATCATATAAGCATAATATGGCTAATAATATGAATTAGGTTGATAATAATACGAGTAATAAGTATAGTAAATGTCGTGCTATCGATCATATCTGCATAATATGGTTAATAATATGAGTTAGATTGATAATAGTGAGTGTAATAAGTATAGTAATGTCGTTCTATCGATCATAATTGCATAATATGGATAATAATATGAGTTAGATTGATAATAGTGAGTGTAATAAATATAGTAATTGTCGTTCTATCGCTCATGTAAGCACAATATGGCTAATAATATGAGTTAGATCGATAATAATAAGAGTAATAAGTATAGTAATTGTCGTTCTATCGATCATATAAGCATAATATGGCTAATAATATGAGATAGATTGATAATAATAAGTGTAATAAGTATAGTAATTGTCGTTCTATCGATCATAATTGCATAATGTGGTTAATAATATGAGTTAGATTTATAATAGTAAGAGTAATAAGTATAGTAATTGTCGTTCTATCGATCATATAAGCACAATATGGCTAATAATATGAGTTAGATTGATAATAATAAGAGTAATAAGTATAGTAATTGTCGTTCTATCGATCATATCTGCATAATATGGTTAATAATATGAGTTAGATTGATAATAATAAGAGTAATAAGTATAGTAATTGTCGTTATATCGATCATATAAACATAATATGGCTAATAGCATGAGTTAGATTGATAATAATAAGAGTAATAAGTATAGTAATTGTCGTTCTATCGATCATAATTGCATAATATGGTTAATAATATGAGTTAGAATGATAATAGTGAGTGTAATAAGTATAGTAATTGTCGTTCTATCGATCCTATAAGCATAATATGGCTAATAATATGAATTAGGTTGATAATAATAGGAGTAGTAAGTATAGTAATTGACGTTCTATCGGTCATATAACCATAATATGGCTAATAATATGAGTTAGATTGATAATAGTGAGTGTAATAAGTATAGAAATTGTCGTTCTATCCATCATATCTGCATAATATGGTTAATAATATGAGTTAGATTGATAATAATAAGAGTAATGAGTATAGTAATTGTCGTACTATCGATCATATAAGCATAATATGGCTAATAATATGAGTTAGATTTATAATAGTAAGAGTAATAAGTATAGTAATTGTCGTTCTATCGATCATATAAGCACAATATGGCTAATAATATGAGTTAGGTTGATAATAATAGGAGTAGTAAGTATAGTAATTGACGTTCTATCGGTCATATAACCATAATATGGCTAATAATATGAGTTAGATTGATAATAGTGAGTGTAATAAGTATAGAAATTGTCGTTCTATCCATCATATCTGCATAATATGGTTAATAATATGAGTTAGATTGATAATAATAAGAGTAATGAGTATAGTAATTGTCGTACTATCGTTCATATAAGCATAATATGGCTAATAATATGAGTTAGATTTATAATAGTAAGAGTAATAAGTATAGTAATTGTCGTTCTATCGATCATATAAGCATAATATGGCTAATAATATGAGTTAGATTTATAATAATAAGAGTAATAAGTATAGTAATTGTCGTTCTATCGATCATATAAGCATAATATGGCTAATAATATGAGTTAGATTTATAATAATAAGAGTAATAAGTATAGTAATTGCCGTTCTATCGATAATATAAGCATAATATGGCTAATAATATGAGTTAGGTAGATAATAATAAGAGTAATAAGTATAGTGATTGTCTTTCTATCGATCATATAAACATAATATGGCTAATAATATGAGTTAGGTTGATAATAATACGAGTAATAAGTATAGTAAATGTCGTGCTATCGATCATATCTGCATAATATGGTTAATAATATGAGTTAAATTGATAATAGTGAGTGTAATAAGTATAGTAATGTCGTTCTATCGATCATAATTGCATAATATGGATAATAATATGTGTTAGATTGATAATAGTGAGTGTAATAAATATAATAATTGTCGTTCTATCGCTCATGTAAGCACAATATGGCTAATAATATGAGTTAGATTGATAATAATAAGAGTAATAAGTATAGTAATTGTCGTTCTATCGATCATATAAGCATAATATGGCTAATAATATGAGTTAGATTGATAATAATAAGTGTAATAAGTATAGTAATTGTCGTTCTATCGATCATAATTGCATAATGTGGTTAATAATATGAGTTAGATTGATAATAATAAGAGCAATGAGTATAGTAATTGTCGTTCTATCGATCATATAAGCATAATATGGCTAATAATATGAGTTAGATTTATAATAATAAGAGTAATAAGTATAGTAATTGTCGTTCTATCGATAATATAAGCATAATATGGCTAATAATATGAGTTAGATTTATAATAATAGGAGTAGTAAGTATAGTAATTGACGTTCTATCGGTCATATAACCATAATATGGCTAATAATATGAGTTAGATTGATAATAGTGAGTGTAATAAGTATAGAAATTGTCGTTCTATCCATCATATCTGCATAATATGGTTAATAATATGAGTTAGATTGATAATAATAAGAGTAGTGAGTATAGTAATTGTCGTTCTATCGATCATATAAGCATAATATGGCTAATAATATGAGTTAGATTTATAATAATAGGAGTAGTAAGTATAGTAATTGACGTTCTATCGGTCATATAACCATAATATGGCTAATAATATGAGTTAGATTGATAACAGTGAGTATAATAAGAATAGTAATTGTCGTTCTATCAATCATATTAGCATAATATGGTTAATAATATGAGCTAGATTGATAATAATAAGAGTAATAAGTATAGTAATTGTCGTTCTATCGATCATATAAGCATAATATGGCTAATAATATGAGTTAGATTGATAATAGTAAGAGAAATAAGTATAGTAATTGTCGTTCTATCGATCATATTTGCATAATATGGTTAATAATATGAGTTAGATTGGTAATAATAAGAGTAATAAGTATAGTAATTGTCTTTCTATCGATCATATAAGCATAATATGGCTAATAATATGAATTAGGTTGATAATAATACGAGTAATAAGTATAGTAAATGTCGTTATATCGATCATATAACCATAATATGGCTAATAGCATGAGTTAGATTGATAATTATAAGGGTAATGAGTATAGTAATTGTCGTTCTATCGATCATATCTGCATAATATGGTTAATAATATGAGTTAGATTGATTATAATAAGAGCAATGAGTATAGTAATTGTCGTTCTATCGATCATATAAGCATAATATGGCTAATAATATGAGTTAGATTTATAATAATAAGAGTAATAAGTATAGTAATTGTCGTTCTATCGATAATATAAGCATAATATGGCTAATAATATGAGTTAGGTAGATAATAATAAGAGTAATAAGTATAGTGATTGTCTTTCTATCGATCATATAAGCATAATATGGCTAATAATATGAGTTAGGTTGATAATAATACGAGTAATGAGTATAGTAATTGTCGTTCTATCGATCATATCTGCATAATATGGTTAATAATATGAGTTAGATTGATAATAATAAGAGTAATAAGTATAGTAATTGTCGTTATATCGATCATATAAGCATAATATGGCTAATAGCATGAGTTAGATTGATAATAATAAGAGTAATGAGTATAGTAATTGTCGTTCTATCGATCATATAAGCATAATATGGCTAATAATATGAGTTAGATTTATAATAATAGGAGTAGTAAGTATAGTAATTGACGTTCCATCGGTCATATAACCATAATATGGCTAATAATATGAGTTAGATTGATAACAGTGAGTATAATAAGAATAGTAATTGTCGTTCTATCGATCATATTAGCATAATATGGTTAATAATATGAGCTAGATTGATAATAATAAGAGTAATAAGTATAGTAATTGTCGTTCTATCGATCATATAAGCATAATATGGCTAATAATATGAGTTAGATTGATAATAGTAAGAGAAATAAGTATAGTAATTGTCGTTCTATCGATCATATTTGCATAATATGGTTAATAATATGAGTTAGATTGGTAATAATTAGAGTAATAAGTATAGTAATTGTCTTTCTATCGATCATATAAGCATAATATGGCTAATAATATGAATTAGGTTGATAATAATACGAGTAATAAGTATAGTAATTGTCGTTCTATCGATCATATCTGCATAATATGGTTAATAATATGAGTTAGATTGATAATAATAAGAGTAATAAGTATAGTAATTGTCGTTCTATCGATCATATCTGCATAATATGGTTAATAATATGAGTTAGATTGATAATAATAAGAGTAATAAGTATAGTAATTGTCGTTATATCGATCATATAACCATAATATGGCTAATAGCATGAGTTAGATTGATAATAATAAGAGTAATGAGTATAGTAACTGTCGTTCTATCGATCATATCTGCATAATATGGTTAATAATATGAGTTAGATTGATTATAATAAGAGTAATAAGTATAGTAATTGTCGTTATATCGATCATATAACCGTAATATGGCTAATAGCATGAGTTAGATTGATAATAATAAGAGTAATGAGTATAGTAATTGTCGTTCTATCGATCATATCTGCATAATATGGTCAATAATATGAGTTAGATTGATAATAGTGAGTGTAATAAATATAGTAATTGTCGTTCTATCGCTCATATAAGCACAATATGGCTAATAATATGAGTTAGATTGATAATAATAAGAGTAATAAGTATAGTAATTGTCGTTCTATCGATCATATCTGCATAATATGGCTAATAATATGAGTTAGATTGATAACAGTGAGTATAATAAGTATAGTAATTGTCGTTCTATCGATCATATTAGCATAATATGGTTAATAATATGAGTTAGATTGATAATAATAAGAGTAATAAGTATAGTGATTGTCTTTCTATCGATCATATAAGCATAATATGGCTAATAATGAGTTAGGTTGATAATAATACGAGTAATGAGTATAGTAATTGTCGTTCTATCGATCATATCTGCATAATATGGTTAATAATATGAGTTAGATTGATAATAATAAGAGTAATAAGTATAGTAATTGTCGTTATATCGATCATATAACCATAATATGGCTAATAGCATGAGTTAGATTGATAACAATAAGAGTAATGGGTATAGTAATTGTCGTTCTATCGATCATATCTGCATAATATGGTCAATAATATGAGTTAGATTGATAATAGTGAGTGTAATAAATATAGTAATTGTCGTTCTATCGCTCATATAAGCACAATATGGCTAATAATATGAGTCAGATTGATAATAATAAGAGTAATAAGTATAGTAATTGTCGTTCTATCGATCATATCTGCATAATATGGTTAATAATATGAGTTAGATTGATAATAATAAGAGTAATAAGTATAGTAATTGTCGTTATATCGATCATATAAGCATAATATGGCTAATAGCATGAGTTAGATTGATAATAATAAGAGTAATAAGTATAGTAATTGTCGTTCTATCGATCATATAAGCATAATATGGCTAATAATATGAGTTAGATTTATAATAATAAGAGTAATAAGTATAGTAATTGTCGTTCTATCGATCATATAAGCATAATATGGCTAATAATATGAGTTAGATTTATAATAATAAGAGTAATAAGTATAGTAATTGCCGTTCTATCGATAATATAAGCATAATATGGCTAATAATATGAGTTAGGTAGATAATAATAAGAGTAATAAGTATAGTGATTGTCTTTCTATCGATCATATAAACATAATATGGCTAATAATATGAGTTAGGTTGATAATAATACGAGTAATAAGTATAGTAAATGTCGTGCTATCGATCATATCTGCATAATATGGTTAATAATATGAGTTAAATTGATAATAGTGAGTGTAATAAGTATAGTAATGTCGTTCTATCGATCATAATTGCATAATATGGATAATAATATGAGTTAGATTGATAATAGTGAGTGTAATAAATATAGTAATTGTCGTTCTATCGCTCATGTAAGCACAATATGGCTAATAATATGAGTTAGATTGATAATAATAAGAGTAATAAGTATAGTAATTGTCGTTCTATCGATCATATAAGCATAATATGGCTAATAATATGAGTTAGATTGATAATAATAAGTGTAATAAGTATAGTAATTGTCGTTCTATCGATCATAATTGCATAATGTGGTTAATAATATGAGTTAGATTGATAATAATAAGAGCAATGAGTATAGTAATTGTCGTTCTATCGATCATATAAGCATAATATGGCTAATAATATGAGTTAGATTTATAATAATAAGAGTAATAAGTATAGTAATTGTCGTTCTATCGATAATATAAGCATAATATGGCTAATAATATGAGTTAGATTTATAATAATAGGAGTAGTAAGTATAGTAATTGACGTTCTATCGGTCATATAACCATAATATGGCTAATAATATGAGTTAGATTGATAATAGTGAGTGTAATAAGTATAGAAATTGTCGTTCTATCCATCATATCTGCATAATATGGTTAATAATGTGAGTTAGATTGATAATAATAAGAGTAATGAGTATAGTAATTGTCGTACTATCGATCATATAAGCATAATATGGCTAATAATATGAGTTAGATTTATAATAGTAAGAGTAATAAGTATAGTAATTGTCGTTCTATCGATCATATAAGCACAATATGGCTAATAATATGAGTTAGATTGATAATAATAAGAGTAATAAGTATAGTAATTGTCGTTCTATCGATCATAATTGCATAATATGGTTAATAATATGAGTTAGAATGATAATAGTGAGTGTAATAAGTATAGTAATTGTCGTTCTATCGATCCTATAAGCATAATATGGCTAATAATATGAGTTAGGTTGATAATAATAGGAGTAGTAAGTATAGTAATTGACGTTCTATCGGTCATATAACCATAATATGGCTAATAATATGAGTTAGATTGATAATAGTGAGTGTAATAAGTATAGAAATTGTCGTTCTATCCATCATATCTGCATAATATGGTTAATAATATGAGTTAGATTGATAATAATAAGAGTAATGAGTATAGTAATTGTCGTACTATCGATCATATAAGCATAATATGGCTAATAATATGAGTTAGATTTATAATAGTAAGAGTAATAAATATAGTAATTGTCGTTCTATCGATCATATAAGCACAATATGGCTAATAATATGAGTTAGATTGATAATAATAAGAGTAATAAGTATAGTAATTGTCGTTCTATCGATCATATCTGCATAATATGGTTAATAATATGAGTTAGATTGATAATAATAAGAGTAATAAGTATAGTAATTGTCGTTATGTCGATCATATAACCATAATATGGCTAATAGCATGAGTTAGATTGATAATAATAAGAGTAATGAGTATAGTAATTGTCGTTCTATCGATCATATCTGCATAATATGGTTAATAATATGAGTTAGATTGATTATAATAAGAGCAATGAGTATAGTAATTGTCGTTCTATCGATCATATAAGCATAATATGGCTAATAATATGAGTTAGATTTATAATAATAAGAGTAATAAGTATAGTAATTGTCGTTCTATCGATAATATAAGCATAATATGGCTAATAATATGAGTTAGGTAGATAATAATAAGAGTAATAAGTATAGTGATTGTCTTTCTATCGATCATATAAGCATAATATGGCTAATAATATGAGTTAGGTTGATAATAATACGAGTAATGAGTATAGTAATTGTCGTTCTATCGATCATATCTGCATAATATGGTTAATAATATGAGTTAGATTGATAATAATAAGAGTAATAAGTATAGTAATTGTCGTTATATCGATCATATAAGCATAATATGGCTAATAGCATGAGTTAGATCGATAATAATAAGAGTAATGAGTATAGTAATTGTCGTTCTATCGATCATATAAGCATAATATGGCTAATAATATGAGTTAGATTTATAATAATAGGAGTAGTAAGTATAGTAATTGACGTTCTATCGGTCATATAACCATAATATGGCTAATAATATGAGTTAGATTGATAACAGTGAGTATAATAAGGATAGTAATTGTCGTTCTATCGATCATATTAGCATAATATGGTTAATAATATGAGCTAGATTGATAATAATAAGAGTAATAAGTATAGTAATTGTCGTTCTATCGATCATATAAGCATAATATGGCTAATAATATGAGTTAGATTGATAATAGTAAGAGAAATAAGTATAGTAATTGTCGTTCTATCGATCATATTTGCATAATATGGTTAATAATATGAGTTAGATTGGTAATAATAAGAGTAATAAGTATAGTAATTGTCTTTCTATCGATCATATAAGCATAATATGGCTAATAATATGAGTTAGGTTGATAATAATACGAGTAATAAGTATAGTAAATGTCGTGCTATCGATCATATCTGCATAATATGGTTAATAATATGAGTTAGATTGATAATAGTGAGTGTAATAAGTAAAGTAATGTCGTTCTATCGATCATAATTGCATAATATGGATAATAATATGAGTTAGATTGATAATAGTGAGTGTAATAAATATAGTAATTGTCGTTCTATCGCTCATGTAAGCACAATATGGCTAATAATATGAGTTAGATTGATAATAATAAGAGTAATAAGTATAGTAATTGTCGTTCTATCGATCATAATTGCATAATGTGGTTAATAATATGAGTTAGATTTATAATAGTAAGAGTAATAAGTATAGTAATTGTCGTTCTATCGATCATATAAGCACAATATGGCTAATAATATGAGTTAGATTGATAATAATAAGAGTAATAAGTATAGTAATTGTCGTTCTATCGATCATATCTGCATAATATGGTTAATAATATGAGTTAGAATGATAACAGTGAGTGTAATAAGTATAGTAATTGTCGTTCTATCGATCCTATAAGCATAATATGGCTAATAATATGAGTTAGGTTGATAATAATAGGAGTAGTAAGTATAGTAATTGACGTTCTATCGGTCATATAACCATAATATGGCTAATAATAAGAGTTAGATTGATAATAGTGAGTGTAATAAGTATAGAAATTGTCGTTCTATCCATCATATCTGCATAATATGGTTAATAATATGAGTTAGATTGATAATTATAAGAGTAATGAGTATAGTAATTGTCGTACTATCGATCATATAAGCATAATATGGCTGATAATATGAGTTAGATTTATAATAGTAAGAGTAATAAATATAGTAATTGTCGTTCTATCGATCATATAAGCACAATATGGCTAATAATATGAGTTAGATTGATAATAATAAGAGTAATAAGTATAGTAATTGTCGTTCTATCGATCATAATTGCATAATATGGTTAATAATATGAGTTAGAATGATAATAGTGAGTGTAATAAGTATAGTAATTGTCGTTCTATCGATCCTATAAGCATAATATGGCTAATAATATGAGTTAGGTTGATAATAATAGGAGTAGTAAGTATAGTAATTGACGTTCTATCGGTCATATAACCATAATATAGCTAATAATATGAGTTAGATTGATAATAGTGAGTGTAATAAGTATAGAAATTGTCGTTCTATCCATCATATCTGCATAATATGGTTAATAATATGAGTTAGATTGATAATAATAAGAGTAATGAGTATAGTAATTGTCGTACTATCGATCATATAAGCATAATATGGCTAATAATATGAGTTAGATTTATAATAGTAAGAGTAATAAATATAGTAATTGTCGTTCTATCGATCATATAAGCACAATATGGCTAATAATATGAGTTAGATTGATAATAATAAGAGTAATAAGTATAGTAATTGTCGTTCTATCGATCATATCTGCATAATATGGTTAATAATATGAGTTAGATTGATAATAATAAGAGTAATAAGTATAGTAATTGTCGTTATATCGATCATATAACCATAATATGGCTAATAGCATGAGTTAGATTGATAATAATAAGAGTAATGAGTATAGTAACTGTCGTTCTATCGATCATATCTGCATAATATGGTTAATAATATGAGTTAGATTGATAATAGTGAGTGTAATAAATATAGTAATTGTCGTTCTATCGCTCATATAAGCACAATATGGCTAATAATATGAGTTAGATTGATAACAGTGAGTATAATAAGTATAGTAATTGTCGTTCTATCGATCATATTAGCATAATATGGTTAATAATATGAGTTAGATTGATAATAATAAGAGTAATAAGTATAGTGATTGTCTTTCTATCGATCATATAAGCATAATATGGCTAATAATGAGTTAGGTTGATAATAATACGAGTAATGAGTATAGTAATTGTCGTTCTATCGATCATATCTGCATAATATGGTTAATAATATGAGTTAGATTGATAATAATAAGAGTAATAAGTATAGTAATTGTCGTTATATCGATCATATAACCATAATATGGCTAATAGCATGAGTTAGATTGATAACAATAAGAGTAATGGGTATAGTAATTGTCGTTCTATCGATCATATCTGCATAATATGGTCAATAATATGAGTTAGATTGATAATAGTGAGTGTAATAAATATAGTAATTGTCGTTCTATCGCTCATATAAGCACAATATGGCTAATAATATGAGTCAGATTGATAATAATAAGAGTAATAAGTATAGTAATTGTCGTTCTATCGATCATATCTGCATAATATGGTTAATAATATCAGTTAGATTGATAATAATAAGAGTAATAAGTATAGTAATTGTCGTTATATCGATCATATAAGCATAATATGGCTAATAGCATGAGTTAGATTGATAATAATAAGAGTAATAAGTATAGTAATTGTCGTTCTATCGATCATATAAGCATAATATGGCTAATAATATGAGTTAGATTTATAATAATAAGAGTAATAAGTATAGTAATTGTCGTTCTATCGATCATATAAGCATAATATGGCTAATAATATGAGTTAGATTTATAATAATAAGAGTAATAAGTATAGTAATTGCCGTTCTATCGATAATATAAGCATAATCTGGCTAATAATATGAGTTAGGTAGATAATAATAAGAGTAATAAGTATAGTGATTGTCTTTCTATCGATCATATAAACATAATATGGCTAATAATATGAGTTAGGTTGATAATAATACGAGTAATAAGTATAGTAAATGTCGTGCTATCGATCATATCTGCATAATATGGTTAATAATATGAGTTAAATTGATAATAGTGAGTGTAATAAGTATAGTAATGTCGTTCTATCGATCATAATTGCATAATATGGATAATAATATGAGTTAGATTGATAATAGTGAGTGTAATAAATATAGTAATTGTCGTTCTATCGCTCATGTAAGCACAATATGGCTAATAATATGAGTTAGATTGATAATAATAAGAGTAATAAGTATAGTAATTGTCGTTCTATCGATCATAAAAGCATAATATGGCTAATAATATGAGTTAGATTGATAATAATAAGTGTAATAAGTATAGTAATTGTCGTTCTATCGATCATAATTGCATAATGTGGTTAATAATATGAGTTAGATTGATAATAATAAGAGCAATGAGTATAGTAATTGTCGTTCTATCGATCATATAAGCATAATATGGCTAATAATATGAGTTAGATTTATAATAATAAGAGTAATAAGTATAGTAATTGTCGTTCTATCGATAATATAAGCATAATATGGCTAATAATATGAGTTAGATTTATAATAATAGGAGTAGTAAGTATAGTAATTGACGTTCTATCGGTCATATAACCATAATATGGCTAATAATATGAGTTAGATTGATAATAGTGAGTGTAATAAGTATAGAAATTGTCGTTCTATCCATCATATCTGCATAATATGGTTAATAATGTGAGTTAGATTGATAATAATAAGAGTAATGAGTATAGTAATTGTCGTACTATCGATCATATAAGCATAATATGGCTAATAATATGAGTTAGATTTATAATAGTAAGAGTAATAAGTATAGTAATTGTCGTTCTATCGATCATATAAGCACAATATGGCTAATAATATGAGTTAGATTGATAATAATAAGAGTAATAAGTATAGTAATTGTCGTTCTATCGATCATAATTGCATAATATGGTTAATAATATGAGTTAGAATGATAACAGTGAGTGTAATAAGTATAGTAATTGTCGTTCTATCGATCCTATAAGCATAATATGGCTAATAATATGAGTTAGGTTGATAATAATAGGAGTAGTAAGTATAGTAATTGACGTTCTATCGGTCATATAACCATAATATGGCTAATAATATGAGTTAGATTGATAATAGTGAGTGTAATAAGTATAGAAATTGTCGTTCTATCCATCATATCTGCATAATATGGTTAATAATATGAGTTAGATTGATAATTATAAGAGTAATGAGTATAGTAATTGTCGTACTATCGATCATATAAGCATAATATGGCTGATAATATGAGTTAGATTTATAATAGTAAGAGTAATAAATATAGTAATTGTCGTTCTATCGATCATATAAGCACAATATGGCTAATAATATGAGTTAGATTGATAATAATAAGAGTAATAAGTATAGTAATTGTCGTTCTATCGATCATAATTGCATAATATGGTTAATAATATGAGTTAGAATGATAATAGTGAGTGTAATAAGTATAGTAATTGTCGTTCTATCGATCCTATAAGCATAATATGGCTAATAATATGAGTTAGGTTGATAATAATAGGAGTAGTAAGTATAGTAATTGACGTTCTATCGGTCATATAACCATAATATAGTTAATAATATGAGTTAGATTGATAATAGTGAGTGTAATAAGTATAGAAATTGTCGTTCTATCCATCATATCTGCATAATATGGTTAATAATATGAGTTAGATTGATAATAATAAGAGTAATGAGTATAGTAATTGTCGTACTATCGATCATATAAGCATAATATGGCTAATAATATGAGTTAGATTTATAATAGTAAGAGTAATAAATATAGTAATTGTCGTTCTATCGATCATATAAGCACAATATGGCTAATAATATGAGTTAGATTGATAATAATAAGAGTAATAAGTATAGTAATTGTCGTTCTATCGATCATATCTGCATAATATGGTTAATAATATGAGTTAGATTGATAATAATAAGAGTAATAAGTATAGTAATTGTCGTTATATCGATCATATAACCATAATATGGCTAATAGCATGAGTTAGATTGATAATAATAAGAGTAATGAGTATAGTAACTGTCGTTCTATCGATCATATCTGCATAATATGGTTAATAATATGAGTTAGATTGATTATAATAAGAGTAATAAGTATAGTAATTGTCGTTATATCGATCATATAACCGTAATATGGCTAATAGCATGAGTTAGATTGATAATAATAAGAGTAATGAGTATAGTAATTGTCGTTCTATCGATCATATCTGCATAATATGGTCAATAATATGAGTTAGATTGATAATAGTGAGTGTAATAAATATAGTAATTGTCGTTCTATCGCTCATATAAGCACAATATGGCTAATAATATGAGTTAGATTGATAATAATAAGAGTAATAAGTATAGTAATTGTCGTTCTATCGATCATATCTGCATAATATGGCTAATAATATGAGTTAGATTGATAACAGTGAGTATAATAAGTATAGTAATTGTCGTTCTATCGATCATATTAGCATAATATGGTTAATAATATGAGTTAGATTGATAATAATAAGAGTAATAAGTATAGTGATTGTCTTTCTATCGATCATATAAGCATAATATGGCTAATAATGAGTTAGGTTGATAATAATACGAGTAATGAGTATAGTAATTGTCGTTCTATCGATCATATCTGCATAATATGGTTAATAATATGAGTTAGATTGATAATAATAAGAGTAATAAGTATAGTAATTGTCGTTATATCGATCATATAACCATAATATGGCTAATAGCATGAGTTAGATTGATAACAATAAGAGTAATGGGTATAGTAATTGTCGTTCTATCGATCATATCTGCATAATATGGTCAATAATATGAGTTAGATTGATAATAGTGAGTGTAATAAATATAGTAATTGTCGTTCTATCGCTCATATAAGCACAATATGGCTAATAATATGAGTCAGATTGATAATAATAAGAGTAATAAGTATAGTAATTGTCGTTCTATCGATCATATCTGCATAATATGGTTAATAATATGAGTTAGATTGATAATAATAAGAGTAATAAGTATAGTAATTGTCGTTATATCGATCATATAAGCATAATATGGCTAATAGCATGAGTTAGATTGATAATAATAAGAGTAATAAGTATAGTAATTGTCGTTCTATCGATCATATAAGCATAATATGGCTAATAATATGAGTTAGATTTATAATAATAAGAGTAATAAGTATAGTAATTGTCGTTCTATCGATCATATAAGCATAATATGGCTAATAATATGAGTTAGATTTATAATAATAAGAGTAATAAGTATAGTAATTGCCGTTCTATCGATAATATAAGCATAATATGGCTAATAATATGAGTTAGGTAGATAATAATAAGAGTAATAAGTATAGTGATTGTCTTTCTATCGATCATATAAACATAATATGGCTAATAATATGAGTTAGGTTGATAATAATACGAGTAATAAGTATAGTAAATGTCGTGCTATCGATCATATCTGCATAATATGGTTAATAATATGAGTTAAATTGATAATAGTGAGTGTAATAAGTATAGTAATGTCGTTCTATCGATCATAATTGCATAATATGGATAATAATATGAGTTAGATTGATAATAGTGAGTGTAATAAATATAGTAATTGTCGTTCTATCGCTCATGTAAGCACAATATGGCTAATAATATGAGTTAGATTGATAATAATAAGAGTAATAAGTATAGTAATTGTCGTTCTATCGATCATATAAGCATAATATGGCTAATAATATGAGTTAGATTGATAATAATAAGTGTAATAAGTATAGTAATTGTCGTTCTATCGATCATAATTGCATAATGTGGTTAATAATATGAGTTAGATTGATAATAATAAGAGCAATGAGTATAGTAATTGTCGTTCTATCGATCATATAAGCATAATATGGCTAATAATATGAGTTAGATTTATAATAATAAGAGTAATAAGTATAGTAATTGTCGTTCTATCGATAATATAAGCATAATATGGCTAATAATATGAGTTAGATTTATAATAATAGGAGTAGTAAGTATAGTAATTGACGTTCTATCGGTCATATAACCATAATATGGCTAATAATATGAGTTAGATTGATAATAGTGAGTGTAATAAGTATAGAAATTGTCGTTCTATCCATCATATCTGCATAATATGGTTAATAATGTGAGTTAGATTGATAATAATAAGAGTAATGAGTATAGTAATTGTCGTACAATCGATCATATAAGCATAATATGGCTAATAATATGAGTTAGATTTATAATAGTAAGAGTAATAAGTATAGTAATTGTCGTTCTATCGATCATATAAGCACAATATGGCTAATAATATGAGTTAGATTGATAATAATAAGAGTAATAAGTATAGTAATTGTCGTTCTATCGATCATAATTGCATAATATGGTTAATAATATGAGTTAGAATGATAATAGTGAGTGTAATAAGTATAGTAATTGTCGTTCTATCGATCCTATAAGCATAATATGGCTAATAATATGAGTTAGGTTGATAATAATAGGAGTAGTAAGTATAGTAATTGACGTTCTATCGGTCATATAACCATAATATGGCTAATAATATGAGTTAGATTGATAATAGTGAGTGTAATAAGTATAGAAATTGTCGTTCTATCCATCATATCTGCATAATATGGTTAATAATATGAGTTAGATTGATAATAATAAGAGTAATGAGTATAGTAATTGTCGTACTATCGATCATATAAGCATAATATGGCTAATAATATGAGTTAGATTTATAATAGTAAGAGTAATAAATATAGTAATTGTCGTTCTATCGATCATATAAGCACAATATGGCTAATAATATGAGTTAGATTGATAATAATAAGAGTAATAAGTATAGTAATTGTCGTTCTATCGATCATATCTGCATAATATGGTTAATAATATGAGTTAGATTGATAATAATAAGAGTAATAAGTATAGTAATTGTCGTTATGTCGATCATATAACCATAATATGGCTAATAGCATGAGTTAGATTGATAATAATAAGAGTAATGAGTATAGTAATTGTCGTTCTATCGATCATATCTGCATAATATGGTTAATAATATGAGTTAGATTGATTATAATAAGAGCAATGAGTATAGTAATTGTCGTTCTATCGATCATATAAGCATAATATGGCTAATAATATGAGTTAGATTTATAATAATAAGAGTAATAAGTATAGTAATTGTCGTTCTATCGATAATATAAGCATAATATGGCTAATAATATGAGTTAGGTAGATAATAATAAGAGTAATAAGTATAGTGATTGTCTTTCTATCGATCATATAAGCATAATATGGCTAATAATATGAGTTAGATTTATAATAGTAAGAGTAATAAATATAGTAATTGTCGTTCTATCGATCATATAAGCACAATATGGCTAATAATATGAGTTAGATTGATAATAATAAGAGTAATAAGTATAGTAATTGTCGTTCTATCGATCATATCTGCATAATATGGTTAATAATATGAGTTAGATTGATAATAATAAGAGTAATAAGTATAGTAATTGTCGTTATGTCGATCATATAACCATAATATGGCTAATAGCATGAGTTAGATTGATAATAATAAGAGTAATGAGTATAGTAATTGTCGTTCTATCGATCATATCTGCATAATATGGTTAATAATATGAGTTAGATTGATTATAATAAGAGCAATGAGTATAGTAATTGTCGTTCTATCGATCATATAAGCATAATATGGCTAATAATATGAGTTAGATTTATAATAATAAGAGTAATAAGTATAGTAATTGTCGTTCTATCGATAATATAAGCATAATATGGCTAATAATATGAGTTAGGTAGATAATAATAAGAGTAATAAGTATAGTGATTGTCTTTCTATCGATCATATAAGCATAATATGGCTAATAATATGAGTTAGGTTGATAATAATACGAGTAATGAGTATAGTAATTGTCGTTCTATCGATCATATCTGCATAATATGGTTAATAATATGAGTTAGATTGATAATAATAAGAGTAATAAGTATAGTAATTGTCGTTATATCGATCATATAAGCATAATATGGCTAATAGCATGAGTTAGATTGATAATAATAAGAGTAATGAGTATAGTAATTGTCGTTCTATCGATCATATAAGCATAATATGGCTAATAATATGAGTTAGATTTATAATAATAGGAGTAGTAAGTATAGTAATTGACGTTCTATCGGTCATATAACCATAATATGGCTAATAATATGAGTTAGATTGATAACAGTGAGTATAATAAGGATAGTAATTGTCGTTCTATCGATCATATTAGCATAATATGGTTAATAATATGAGCTAGATTGATAATAATAAGAGTAATAAGTATAGTAATTGTCGTTCTATCGATCATATAAGCATAATATGGCTAATAATATGAGTTAGATTGATAATAGTAAGAGAAATAAGTATAGTAATTGTCGTTCTATCGATCATATTTGCATAATATGGTTAATAATATGAGTTAGATTGGTAATAATAAGAGTAATAAGTATAGTAATTGTCTTTCTATCGATCATATAAGCATAATATGGCTAATAATATGAGTTAGGTTGATAATAATACGAGTAATAAGTATAGTAAATGTCGTGCTATCGATCATATCTGCATAATATGGTTAATAATATGAGTTAGATTGATAATAGTGAGTGTAATAAGTAAAGTAATGTCGTTCTATCGATCATAATTGCATAATATGGATAATAATATGAGTTAGATTGATAATAGTGAGTGTAATAAATATAGTAATTGTCGTTCTATCGCTCATGTAAGCACAATATGGCTAATAATATGAGTTAGATTGATAATAATAAGAGTAATAAGTATAGTAATTGTCGTTCTATCGATCATAATTGCATAATGTGGTTAATAATATGAGTTAGATTTATAATAGTAAGAGTAATAAGTATAGTAATTGTCGTTCTATCGATCATATAAGCACAATATGGCTAATAATATGAGTTAGATTGATAATAATAAGAGTAATAAGTATAGTAATTGTCGTTCTATCGATCATATCTGCATAATATGGTTAATAATATGAGTTAGAATGATAACAGTGAGTGTAATAAGTATAGTAATTGTCGTTCTATCGATCCTATAAGCATAATATGGCTAATAATATGAGTTAGGTTGATAATAATAGGAGTAGTAAGTATAGTAATTGACGTTCTATCGGTCATATAACCATAATATGGCTAATAATATGAGTTAGATTGATAATAGTGAGTGTAATAAGTATAGAAATTGTCGTTCTATCCATCATATCTGCATAATATGGTTAATAATATGAGTTAGATTGATAATTATAAGAGTAATGAGTATAGTAATTGTCGTACTATCGATCATATAAGCATAATATGGCTGATAATATGAGTTAGATTTATAATAGTAAGAGTAATAAATATAGTAATTGTCGTTCTATCGATCATATAAGCACAATATGGCTAATAATATGAGTTAGATTGATAATAATAAGAGTAATAAGTATAGTAATTGTCGTTCTATCGATCATAATTGCATAATATGGTTAATAATATGAGTTAGAATGATAATAGTGAGTGTAATAAGTATAGTAATTGTCGTTCTATCGATCCTATAAGCATAATATGGCTAATAATATGAGTTAGGTTGATAATAATAGGAGTAGTAAGTATAGTAATTGACGTTCTATCGGTCATATAACCATAATATAGCTAATAATATGAGTTAGATTGATAATAGTGAGTGTAATAAGTATAGAAATTGTCGTTCTATCCATCATATCTGCATAATATGGTTAATAATATGAGTTAGATTGATAATAATAAGAGTAATGAGTATAGTAATTGTCGTACTATCGATCATATAAGCATAATATGGCTAATAGTATGAGTTAGATTTATAATAGTAAGAGTAATAAATATAGTAATTGTCGTTCTATCGATCATATAAGCACAATATGGCTAATAATATGAGTTAGATTGATAATAATAAGAGTAATAAGTATAGTAATTGTCGTTCTATCGATCATATCTGCATAATATGGTTAATAATATGAGTTAGATTGATAATAATAAGAGTAATAAGTATAGTAATTGTCGTTATATCGATCATATAACCATAATATGGCTAATAGCATGAGTTAGATTGATAATAATAAGAGTAATGAGTATAGTAACTGTCGTTCTATCGATCATATCTGCATAATATGGTTAATAATATGAGTTAGATTGATAATAGTGAGTGTAATAAATATAGTAATTGTCGTTCTATCGCTCATATAAGCACAATATGGCTAATAATATGAGTTAGATTGATAATAATAAGAGTAATAAGTATAGTAATTGTCGTTCTATCGATCATATCTGCATAATATGGCTAATAATATGAGTTAGATTGATAACAGTGAGTATAATAAGTATAGTAATTGTCGTTCTATCGATCATATTAGCATAATATGGTTAATAATATGAGTTAGATTGATAATAATAAGAGTAATAAGTATAGTGATTGTCTTTCTATCGATCATATAAGCATAATATGGCTAATAATGAGTTAGGTTGATAATAATACGAGTAATGAGTATAGTAATTGTCGTTCTATCGATCATATCTGCATAATATGGTTAATAATATGAGTTAGATTGATAATAATAAGAGTAATAAGTATAGTAATTGTCGTTATATCGATCATATAACCATAATATGGCTAATAGCATGAGTTAGATTGATAACAATAAGAGTAATGGGTATAGTAATTGTCGTTCTATCGATCATATCTGCATAATATGGTCAATAATATGAGTTAGATTGATAATAGTGAGTGTAATAAATATAGTAATTGTCGTTCTATCGCTCATATAAGCACAATATGGCTAATAATATGAGTCAGATTGATAATAATAAGAGTAATAAGTATAGTAATTGTCGTTCTATCGATCATATCTGCATAATATGGTTAATAATATGAGTTAGATTGATAATAATAAGAGTAATAAGTATAGTAATTGTCGTTATATCGATCATATAAGCATAATATGGCTAATAGCATGAGTTAGATTGATAATAATAAGAGTAATAAGTATAGTAATTGTCGTTCTATCGATCATATAAGCATAATATGGCTAATAATATGAGTTAGATTTATAATAATAAGAGTAATAAGTATAGTAATTGTCGTTCTATCGATCATATAAGCATAATATGGCTAATAATATGAGTTAGATTTATAATAATAAGAGTAATAAGTATAGTAATTGCCGTTCTATCGATAATATAAGCATAATCTGGCTAATAATATGAGTTAGATAGATAATAATAAGAGTAATAAGTATAGTGATTGTCTTTCTATCGATCATATAAACATAATATGGCTAATAATATGAGTTAGGTTGATAATAATACGAGTAATAAGTATAGTAAATGTCGTGCTATCGATCATATCTGCATAATATGGTTAATAATATGAGTTAAATTGATAATAGTGAGTGTAATAAGTATAGTAATGTCGTTCTATCGATCATAATTGCATAATATGGATAATAATATGAGTTAGATTGATAATAGTGAGTGTAATAAATATAGTAATTGTCGTTCTATCGCTCATGTAAGCACAATATGGCTAATAATATGAGTTAGATTGATAATAATAAGAGTAATAAGTATAGTAATTGTCGTTCTATCGATCATATAAGCATAATATGGCTAATAATATGAGTTAGATTGATAATAATAAGTGTAATAAGTATAGTAATTGTCGTTCTATCGATCATAATTGCATAATGTGGTTAATAATATGAGTTAGATTGATAATAATAAGAGCAATGAGTATAGTAATTGTCGTTCTATCGATCATATAAGCATAATATGGCTAATAATATGAGTTAGATTTATAATAATAAGAGTAATAAGTATAGTAATTGTCGTTCTATCGATAATATAAGCATAATATGGCTAATAATATGAGTTAGATTTATAATAATAGGAGTAGTAAGTATAGTAATTGACGTTCTATCGGTCATATAACCATAATATGGCTAATAATATGAGTTAGATTGATAATAGTGAGTGTAATAAGTATAGAAATTGTCGTTCTATCCATCATATCTGCATAATATGGTTAATAATGTGAGTTAGATTGATAATAATAAGAGTAATGAGTATAGTAATTGTCGTACTATCGATCATATAAGCATAATATGGCTAATAATATGAGTTAGATTTATAATAGTAAGAGTAATAAGTATAGTAATTGTCGTTCTATCGATCATATAAGCACAATATGGCTAATAATATGAGTTAGATTGATAATAATAAGAGTAATAAGTATAGTAATTGTCGTTCTATCGATCATAATTGCATAATATGGTTAATAATATGAGTTAGAATGATAACAGTGAGTGTAATAAGTATAGTAATTGTCGTTCTATCGATCCTATAAGCATAATATGGCTAATAATATGAGTTAGGTTGATAATAATAGGAGTAGTAAGTATAGTAATTGACGTTCTATCGGTCATATAACCATAATATGGCTAATAATATGAGTTAGATTGATAATAGTGAGTGTAATAAGTATAGAAATTGTCGTTCTATCCATCATATCTGCATAATATGGTTAATAATATGAGTTAGATTGATAATTATAAGAGTAATGAGTATAGTAATTGTCGTACTATCGATCATATAAGCATAATATGGCTGATAATATGAGTTAGATTTATAATAGTAAGAGTAATAAATATAGTAATTGTCGTTCTATCGATCATATAAGCACAATATGGCTAATAATATGAGTTAGATTGATAATAATAAGAGTAATAAGTATAGTAATTGTCGTTCTATCGATCATAATTGCATAATATGGTTAATAATATGAGTTAGAATGATAATAGTGAGTGTAATAAGTATAGTAATTGTCGTTCTATCGATCCTATAAGCATAATATGGCTAATAATATGAGTTAGGTTGATAATAATAGGAGTAGTAAGTATAGTAATTGACGTTCTATCGGTCATATAACCATAATATGGCTAATAATATGAGTTAGATTTATAATAGTAAGAGTAATAAATATAGTAATTGTCGTTCTATCGATCATATAAGCACAATATGGCTAATAATATGAGTTAGATTGATAATAATAAGAGTAATAAGTATAGTAATTGTCGTTCTATCGATCATATCTGCATAATATGGTTAATAATATGAGTTAGATTGATAATAATAAGAGTAATAAGTATAGTAATTGTCGTTATATCGATCATATAACCATAATATGGCTAATAGCATGAGTTAGATTGATAATAATAAGAGTAATGAGTATAGTAACTGTCGTTCTATCGATCATATCTGCATAATATGGTTAATAATATGAGTTAGATTGATTATAATAAGAGTAATAAGTATAGTAATTGTCGTTATATCGATCATATAACCGTAATATGGCTAATAGCATGAGTTAGATTGATAATAATAAGAGTAATGAGTATAGTAATTGTCGTTCTATCGATCATATCTGCATAATATGGTCAATAATATGAGTTAGATTGATAATAGTGAGTGTAATAAATATAGTAATTGTCGTTCTATCGCTCATATAAGCACAATATGGCTAATAATATGAGTTAGATTGATAATAATAAGAGTAATAAGTATAGTAATTGTCGTTCTATCGATCATATCTGCATAATATGGCTAATAATATGAGTTAGATTGATAACAGTGAGTATAATAAGTATAGTAATTGTCGTTCTATCGATCATATTAGCATAATATGGTTAATAATATGAGTTAGATTGATAATAATAAGAGTAATAAGTATAGTGATTGTCTTTCTATCGATCATATAAGCATAATATGGCTAATAATGAGTTAGGTTGATAATAATACGAGTAATGAGTATAGTAATTGTCGTTCTATCGATCATATCTGCATAATATGGTTAATAATATGAGTTAGATTGATAATAATAAGAGTAATAAGTATAGTAATTGTCGTTATATCGATCATATAACCATAATATGGCTAATAGCATGAGTTAGATTGATAACAATAAGAGTAATGGGTATAGTAATTGTCGTTCTATCGATCATATCTGCATAATATGGTCAATAATATGAGTTAGATTGATAATAGTGAGTGTAATAAATATAGTAATTGTCGTTCTATCGCTCATATAAGCACAATATGGCTAATAATATGAGTCAGATTGATAATAATAAGAGTAATAAGTATAGTAATTGTCGTTCTATCGATCATATCTGCATAATATGGTTAATAATATGAGTTAGATTGATAATAATAAGAGTAATAAGTATAGTAATTGTCGTTATATCGATCATATAAGCATAATATGGCTAATAGCATGAGTTAGATTGATAATAATAAGAGTAATAAGTATAGTAATTGTCGTTCTATCGATCATATAAGCATAATATGGCTAATAATATGAGTTAGATTTATAATAATAAGAGTAATAAGTATAGTAATTGTCGTTCTATCGATCATATAAGCATAATATGGCTAATAATATGAGTTAGATTTATAATAATAAGAGTAATAAGTATAGTAATTGCCGTTCTATCGATAATATAAGCATAATATGGCTAATAATATGAGTTAGGTAGATAATAATAAGAGTAATAAGTATAGTGATTGTCTTTCTATCGATCATATAAACATAATATGGCTAATAATATGAGTTAGGTTGATAATAATACGAGTAATAAGTATAGTAAATGTCGTGCTATCGATCATATCTGCATAATATGGTTAATAATATGAGTTAAATTGATAATAGTGAGTGTAATAAGTATAGTAATGTCGTTCTATCGATCATAATTGCATAATATGGATAATAATATGAGTTAGATTGATAATAGTGAGTGTAATAAATATAGTAATTGTCGTTCTATCGCTCATGTAAGCACAATATGGCTAATAATATGAGTTAGATTGATAATAATAAGAGTAATAAGTATAGTAATTGTCGTTCTATCGATCATATAAGCATAATATGGCTAATAATATGAGTTAGATTGATAATAATAAGTGTAATAAGTATAGTAATTGTCGTTCTATCGATCATAATTGCATAATGTGGTTAATAATATGAGTTAGATTGATAATAATAAGAGCAATGAGTATAGTAATTGTCGTTCTATCGATCATATTAGCATAATATGGTTAATAATATGAGTTAGATTGATAATATTAAAAGTAATAAGTATAGTAATTGTCGTTCTATCGATCATATAAGCATAGTATGGCTAATAATATGAGTTAGATTTATAATAATAAGAGTAATAAGTATAGTAATTGTCGTTCTATCGATCATATAACCATAATATGGCTAATAATATGAGTTAGATTTATAATAATAAGAGTAATAAGTATAGTAATTGCGGTTCTATCGATAATATAAGCATAATATGGCTAATAATTTGAGTTAGGTAGATAATAATAAGAGTAATAAGTATAGTAATTGTCGTTCTATCGATCATATAAGCATAATATGGCTAATAATATGTGTTAGATTTATAATAATGAGAGTATTAAGTATAGTAATTGTCGTTCTATCGATAATATAAGCATAATATGGCTAATAATATGAGTTAGGTAGATAATAATAGGAGTAATAAGTATAGTGATTGTCTTTCTATCGATCATATAAGCATAATATGGCTAATAATATGAGTTAGGTTGATAATAATACGAGTAATAAGTATAGTACATGTCGTGCTATCGATCATATCTGCATAATATGGTTAATAATATGAGTTAGATTGATAATAATAAGAGTAATAAGTATAGTAATAGTCGTTCTATCGATCATATAAGCATAATATGGTGGTAATAATATGAGTTAGATTGATAATAATAAGAGTAATAAGTATAGTAATTGTCGTTCTATCGATCATATAAGCATAATATGGCTAATAATATGAGTTAGATTTATAATAATAAGAGTAATAAGTATGGTAATTGTCGTTATATCGATCATATAAGCATAATATGGCTAATAGCATGAGTTAGATTGATAATAATAAGAGTAATGAGTATAGTAGTTGTCGTTCTATCGATCATATCTGCATAATATGGTTAATAATATGAGTTAGATTGATAATAATAAGAGTAATAAGTATAGTAATTGTCGTTCTATCGATAATATACGCATAATATGGCTAATAATATGAGTTAGATTTATAATAATAGGAGTAGTAAGTATAGTAATTGACGTTCTATCGGTCATATAACCATAATATGGCTAATAATATGAGTTAGATTGATAATAGTGAGTGTAATAAGTATAGAAATTGTCGTTCTATCCATCATATCTGCATAATATGGTTAATAATGTGAGTTAGATTGATTAATAATAAGAGTAATGAGTATAGTAATTGTCGTACTATCGATCATATAAGCATAATATGGCTAATAATATGAGTTAGATTTATAATAGTAAGAGTAATAAGTATAGTAATTGTCGTTCTATCGATCATATAAGCACAATATGGCTAATAATATGAGTTAGATTGATAATAAGAGTAATAAGTATAGTAATTGTCGTTCTAATCGATCATAATTGCATAATATGGTTAATAATATGAGTTAGAATGATAATAGTGAGTGTAATAAGTATAGTAATTGTCGTTCTATCGATCCTATAAGCATAATATGGCTAATAATATGAGTTAGGTTGATAATAATAGGAGTAGTAAGTATAGTAATTGACGTTCTATCGGTCATATAACCATAATATGGCTAATAATATGAGTTAGATTGATAATAGTGAGTGTAATAAGTATAGAAATTGTCGTTCTATCCATCATATCTGCATAATATGGTTAATAATATGAGTTAGATTGATAATAATAAGAGTAATGAGTATAGTAATTGTCGTACTATCGATCATATAAGCATAATATGGCTAATAATAATGAGTTAGATTTATAATAGTAAGAGTAATAAATATAGTAATTGTCGTTCTATCGATCATATAAGCACAATATGGCTAATAATATGAGTTAGATTGATAATAATAAGAGTAATAAGTATAGTAATTGTCGTTCTATCGATCATATCTGCATAATATGGTTAATAATATGAGTTAGATTGATAATAATAAGAGTAATAAGTATAGTAATTGTCGTTATATCGATCATATAACCATAATATGGCTAATAGCATGAGTTAGATTGATAATAATAAGAGTAATGAGTATAGTAATTGTCGTTCTATCGATCATATCTGCATAATATGGTTAATAATATGAGTTAGATTGATTATAATAAGAGCAATGAGTATAGTAATTGTCGTTCTATCGATCATATAAGCATAATATGGCTAATAATATGAGTTAGATTTATAATAATAAGAGTAATAAGTATAGTAATTGTCGTTCTATCGATAATATAAGCATAATATGGCTAATAATATGAGTTAGGTAGATAATAATAAGAGTAATAAGTATAGTGATTGTCTTTCTATCGATCATATAAGCATAATATGGCTAATAATATGAGTTAGGTTGATAATAATACGAGTAATGAGTATAGTAATTGTCGTTCTATCGATCATATCTGCATAATATGGTTAATAATATGAGTTAGATTGATAATAATAAGAGTAATAAGTATAGTAATTGTCGTTATATCGATCATATAAGCATAATATGGCTAATAGCATGAGTTAGATTGATAATAATAAGAGTAATGAGTATAGTAATTGTCGTTCTATCGATCATATAAGCATAATATGGCTAATAATATGAGTTAGATTTATAATAATAGGAGTAGTAAGTATAGTAATTGACGTTCTATCGGTCATATAACCATAATATGGCTAATAATATGAGTTAGATTGATAACAGTGAGTATAATAAGGATAGTAATTGTCGTTCTATCGATCATATTAGCATAATATGGTTAATAATATGAGCTAGATTGATAATAGTGAGTGTAATAAGTATAGAAATTGTCGTTCTATCCATCATATCTGCATAATATGGTTAATAATATGAGTTAGATTGATAATAATAAGAGTAATGAGTATAGTAATTGTCGTACTATCGATCATATAAGCATAATATGGCTAATAATATGAGTTAGATTTATAATAGTAAGAGTAATAAATATAGTAATTGTCGTTCTATCGATCATATAAGCACAATATGGCTAATAATATGAGTTAGATTGATAATAATAAGAGTAATAAGTATAGTAATTGTCGTTCTATCGATCATATCTGCATAATATGGTTAATAATATGAGTTAGATTGATAATAATAAGAGTAATAAGTATAGTAATTGTCGTTATATCGATCATATAACCATAATATGGCTAATAGCATGAGTTAGATTGATAATAATAAGAGTAATGAGTATAGTAACTGTCGTTCTATCGATCATATCTGCATAATATGGTTAATAATATGAGTTAGATTGATTATAATAAGAGTAATAAGTATAGTAATTGTCGTTATATCGATCATATAACCGTAATATGGCTAATAGCATGAGTTAGATTGATAATAATAAGAGTAATGAGTATAGTAATTGTCGTTCTATCGATCATATCTGCATAATATGGTCAATAATATGAGTTAGATTGATAATAGTGAGTGTAATAAATATAGTAATTGTCGTTCTATCGCTCATATAAGCACAATATGGCTAATAATATGAGTTAGATTGATAATAATAAGAGTAATAAGTATAGTAATTGTCGTTCTAATCGATCATATCTGCATAATATGGCTAATAATATGAGTTAGATTGATAACAGTGAGTATAATAAGTATAGTAATTGTCGTTCTATCGATCATATTAGCATAATATGGTTAATAATATGAGTTAGATTGATAATAATAAGAGTAATAAGTATAGTGATTGTCTTTCTATCGATCATATAAGCATAATATGGCTAATAATGAGTTAGGTTGATAATAATACGAGTAATGAGTATAGTAATTGTCGTTCTATCGATCATATCTGCATAATATGGTTAATAATATGAGTTAGATTGATAATAATAAGAGTAATAAGTATAGTAATTGTCGTTATATCGATCATATAACCATAATATGGCTAATAGCATGAGTTAGATTGATAACAATAAGAGTAATGGGTATAGTAATTGTCGTTCTATCGATCATATCTGCATAATATGGTCAATAATATGAGTTAGATTGATAATAGTGAGTGTAATAAATATAGTAATTGTCGTTCTATCGCTCATATAAGCACAATATGGCTAATAATATGAGTCAGATTGATAATAATAAGAGTAATAAGTATAGTAATTGTCGTTCTATCGATCATATCTGCATAATATGGTTAATAATATGAGTTAGATTGATAATAATAAGAGTAATAAGTATAGTAATTGTCGTTATATCGATCATATAAGCATAATATGGCTAATAGCATGAGTTAGATTGATAATAATAAGAGTAATAAGTATAGTAATTGTCGTTCTATCGATCATATAAGCATAATATGGCTAATAATATGAGTTAGATTTATAATAATAAGAGTAATAAGTATAGTAATTGTCGTTCTATCGATCATATAAGCATAATATGGCTAATAATATGAGTTAGATTTATAATAATAAGAGTAATAAGTATAGTAATTGCCGTTCTATCGATAATATAAGCATAATATGGCTAATAATATGAGTTAGGTAGATAATAATAAGAGTAATAAGTATAGTGATTGTCTTTCTATCGATCATATAAACATAATATGGCTAATAATATGAGTTAGGTTGATAATAATACGAGTAATAAGTATAGTAAATGTCGTGCTATCGATCATATCTGCATAATATGGTTAATAATATGAGTTAAATTGATAATAGTGAGTGTAATAAGTATAGTAATGTCGTTCTATCGATCATAATTGCATAATATGGATAATAATATGAGTTAGATTGATAATAGTGAGTGTAATAAATATAGTAATTGTCGTTCTATCGCTCATGTAAGCACAATATGGCTAATAATATGAGTTAGATTGATAATAATAAGAGTAATAAGTATAGTAATTGTCGTTCTATCGATCATATAAGCATAATATGGCTAATAATATGAGTTAGATTGATAATAATAAGTGTAATAAGTATAGTAATTGTCGTTCTATCGATCATAATTGATAATGTGGTTAATAATATGAGTTAGATTGATAATAATAAGAAGCAATGAGTATAGTAATTGTCGTTCTATCGATCATATTAGCATAATATGGTTAATAATATGAGTTAGATTGATAATATTAAAAGTAATAAGTATAGTAATTGTCGTTCTATCGATCATATAAGCATAGTATGGCTAATAATATGAGTTAGATTTATAATAATAAGAGTAATAAGTATAGTAATTGTCGTTCTATCGATCATATAACCATAATATGGCTAATAATATGAGTTAGATTTATAATAATAAGAGTAATAAGTATAGTAATTGCGGTTCTATCGATAATATAAGCATAATATGGCTAATAATTTGAGTTAGGTAGATAATAATAAGAGTAATAAGTATAGTAATTGTCGTTCTATCGAACATATAAGCATAATATGGCTAATAATATGTGTTAGATTTATAATAATGAGAGTATTAAGTATAGTAATTGTCGTTCTATCGATAATATAAGCATAATATGGCTAATAATATGAGTTAGGTAGATAATAATAGGAGTAATAAGTATAGTGATTGTCTTTCTATCGATCATATAAGCATAATATGGCTAATAATATGAGTTAGGTTGATAATAATACGAGTAATAAGTATAGTACATGTCGTGCTATCGATCATATCTGCATAATATGGTTAATAATATGAGTTAGATTGATAATAATAAGAGTAATAAGTATAGTAATAGTCGTTCTATCGATCATATAAGCATAATATGGTTAATAATATGAGTTAGATTGATAATAATAAGAGTAATAAGTATAGTAATTGTCGTTCTATCGATCATATAAGCATAATATGGCTAATAATATGAGTTAGATTTATAATAATAAGAGTAATAAGTATGGTAATTGTCGTTATATCGATCATATAAGCATAATATGGCTAATAGCATGAGTTAGATTGATAATAATAAGAGTAATGAGTATAGTAGTTGTCGTTCTATCGATCATATCTGCATAATATGGTTAATAATATGAGTTAGATTGATAATAATAAGAGCAATGAGTATAGTAGTTGTCGTACTATCGATCATGTAAGCATAATATGGCTAATAATATGAGTTAGATTGATAATAATAAGTGTAATAAGTATAGTAATTGTCGTTCTATCGATCATAATTGCATAATGTGGTTAATAATATGAGTTAGATTGATAATAATAAGAGCAATGAGTATAGTAATTGTCGTTCTATCGATCATATAAGCATAATATGGCTAATAATATGAGTTAGGTAGATAATAATAAGAGTAATAAGTATAGTGATTGTCTTTCTATCGATCATATAAGCATAACATGGCTAATAATATGAGTTAGGTTGATAATAATACGAGTAATAAGTATAGTAAATGTCGTGCTATCGATCATATCTGCATAATATGGTTAATAATATGAGTTAGATTGATAATAGTGAGTGTAATAAGTATAGTAATTGTCGTTCTATCGATCGTATTAGCATAATATGGTTAATAATATGAGTTAGATTGATAATAATAAGAGTAATAAGTATAGTAATAGTCGTTCTATCGATCATATAAGCATAATATGGTTAATAATATGAGTTAGATTGATAATAATAAGAGTAATAAGTATAGTAATTGTCGTTCTATCGATCATATAAGCATAATATGGCTAATAATATGAGTTAGATTGATAATAATAAGAGCAATGAGTATAGTAATTGTCGTTCTATCGATCATATAAGCATAATATGGCTAATAATATGAGTTAGATTTATAATAATAAGAGTAATAAGTATAGTAATTGTCGTTCTATCGATAATATAAGCATAATATGGCTAATAATATGAGTTAGATTTATAATAATAGGAGTAGTAAGTATAGTAATTGACGTTCTATCGGTCATATAACCATAATATGGCTAATAATATGAGTTAGATTGATAATAGTGAGTGTAATAAGTATAGAAATTGTCGTTCTATCCATCATATCTGCATAATATGGTTAATAATGTGAGTTAGATTGATAATAATAAGAGTAATGAGTATAGTAATTGTCGTACTATCGATCATATAAGCATAATATGGCTAATAATATGAGTTAGATTTATAATAGTAAGAGTAATAAGTATAGTAATTGTCGTTCTATCGATCATATAAGCACAATATGGCTAATAATATGAGTTAGATTGATAATAAGAGTAATAAGTATAGTAATTGTCGTTCTATCGATCATAATTGCATAATATGGTTAATAATATGAGTTAGAATGATAATAGTGAGTGTAATAAGTATAGTAATTGTCGTTCTATCGATCCTATAAGCATAATATGGCTAATAATATGAGTTAGGTTGATAATAATAGGAGTAGTAAGTATAGTAATTGACGTTCTATCGGTCATATAACCATAATATGGCTAATAATATGAGTTAGATTGATAATAGTGAGTGTAATAAGTATAGAAATTGTCGTTCTATCCATCATATCTGCATAATATGGTTAATAATATGAGTTAGATTGATAATAATAAGAGTAATGAGTATAGTAATTGTCGTACTATCGATCATATAAGCATAATATGGCTAATAATATGAGTTAGATTTATAATAGTAAGAGTAATAAATATAGTAATTGTCGTTCTATCGATCATATAAGCACAATATGGCTAATAATATGAGTTAGATTGATAATAATAAGAGTAATAAGTATAGTAATTGTCGTTCTATCGATCATATCTGCATAATATGGTTAATAATATGAGTTAGATTGATAATAATAAGAGTAATAAGTATAGTAATTGTCGTTATATCGATCATATAACCATAATATGGCTAATAGCATGAGTTAGATTGATAATAATAAGAGTAATGAGTATAGTAATTGTCGTTCTATCGATCATATCTGCATAATATGGTTAATAATATGAGTTAGATTGATTATAATAAGAGCAATGAGTATAGTAATTGTCGTTCTATCGATCATATAAGCATAATATGGCTAATAATATGAGTTAGATTTATAATAATAAGAGTAATAAGTATAGTAATTGTCGTTCTATCGATAATATAAGCATAATATGGCTAATAATATGAGTTAGGTAGATAATAATAAGAGTAATAAGTATAGTGATTGTCTTTCTATCGATCATATAAGCATAATATGGCTAATAATATGAGTTAGGTTGATAATAATACGAGTAATGAGTATAGTAATTGTCGTTCTATCGATCATATCTGCATAATATGGTTAATAATATGAGTTAGATTGATAATAATAAGAGTAATAAGTATAGTAATTGTCGTTATATCGATCATATAAGCATAATATGGCTAATAGCATGAGTTAGATTGATAATAATAAGAGTAATGAGTATAGTAATTGTCGTTCTATCGATCATATAAGCATAATATGGCTAATAATATGAGTTAGATTTATAATAATAGGAGTAGTAAGTATAGTAATTGACGTTCTATCGGTCATATAACCATAATATGGCTAATAATATGAGTTAGATTGATAACAGTGAGTATAATAAGGATAGTAATTGTCGTTCTATCGATCATATTAGCATAATATGGTTAATAATATGAGCTAGATTGATAATAATAAGAGTAATAAGTATAGTAATTGTCGTTCCATCGATCATATAAGCATAATATGGCTAATAATATGAGTTAGATTGATAATAGTAAGAGAAATAAGTATAGTAATTGTCGTTCTATCGATCATATTTGCATAATATGGTTAATAATATGAGTTAGATTGGTAATAATAAGAGTAATAAGTATAGTAATTGTCTTTCTATCGATCATATAAGCATAATATGGCTAATAATATGAGTTAGGTTGATAATAATACGAGTAATAAGTATAGTAAATGTCGTGCTATCGATCATATCTGCATAATATGGTTAATAATATGAGTTAGATTGATAATAGTGAGTGTATTAAGTATAGTAATGTCGTTCTATCGATCATAATTGCATAATATGGATAATAATATGAGTTAGATTGATAATAGTGAGTGTAATAAATATAGTAATTGTCGTTCTATCGCTCATGTAAGCACAATATGGCTAATAATATGAGTTAGATTGATAATAATAAGAGTAATAAGTATAGTAATTGTCGTTCTATCGATCATAATTGCATAATGTGGTTAATAATATGAGTTAGATTTATAATAGTAAGAGTAATAAGTATAGTAATTGTCGTTCTATCGATCATATAAGCACAATATGGCTAATAATATGAGTTAGATTGATAATAATAAGAGTAATAAGTATAGTAATTGTCGTTCTATCGATCATATCTGCATAATATGGTTAATAATATGAGTTAGATTGATAATAATAAGAGTAATAAGTATAGTAATTGTCGTTATATCGATCATATAAGCACAATATGGCTAATAATATGAGTTAGATTGATAATAATAAGAGTAATAAGTATAGTAATTGTCGTTCTATCGATCATATCTGCATAATATGGTTAATAATATGAGTTAGATTGATAATAATAAGAGTAATAAGTATAGTAATTGTCGTTATATCGATCATATAAACATAATATGGCTAATAGCATGAGTTAGATTGATAATAATAAGAGTAATAAGTATAGTAATTGTCGTTCTATCGATCATAATTGCATAATATGGTTAATAATATGAGTTAGAATGATAATAGTGAGTGTAATAAGTATAGTAATTGTCGTTCTATCGATCCTATAAGCATAATATGGCTAATAATATGAGTTAGGTTGATAATAATAGGAGTAGTAAGTATAGTAATTGACGTTCTATCGGTCATATAACCATAATATGGCTGATAATATGAGTTAGATTGATAATAGTGAGTGTAATAAGTATAGAAATTGTCGTTCTATCCATCATATCTGCATAATATGGTTAATAATATGAGTTAGATTGATAATAATAAGAGTAATGAGTATAGTAATTGTCGTACTATCGATCATATAAGCATAATATGGCTAATAATATGAGTTAGATTTATAATAGTAAGAGTAATAAATATAGTAATTGTCGTTCTATCGATCATATAAGCACAATATGGCTAATAATATGAGTTAGATTGATAATAATAAGAGTAATAAGTATAGTAATTGTCGTTCTATCGATCATATCTGCATAATATGGTTAATAATATGAGTTAGATTGATAATAATAAGAGTAATAAGTATAGTAATTGTCGTTATATCGATCATATAACCATAATATGGCTAATAGCATGAGTTAGATTGATAATAATAAGAGTAATGAGTATAGTAATTGTCGTTCTATCGATCATATCTGCATAATATGGTTAATAATATGAGTTAGATTGATTATAATAAGAGTAATAAGTATAGTAATTGTCGTTATATCGATCATATAACCGTAATATGGCTAATAGCATGAGTTAGATTGATAATAATAAGAGTAATGAGTATAGTAATTGTCGTTCTATCGATCATATCTGCATAATATGGTCAATAATATGAGTTAGATTGATAATAGTGAGTGTAATAAATATAGTAATTGTCGTTCTATCGCTCATATAAGCACAATATGGCTAATAATATGAGTTAGATTGATAATAATAAGAGTAATAAGTATAGTAATTGTCGTTCTATCGATCATATCTGCATAATATGGCTAATAATATGAGTTAGATTGATAACAGTGAGTATAATAAGTATAGTAATTGTCGTTCTATCGATCATATTAGCATAATATGGTTAATAATATGAGTTAGATTGATAATATTAAAAGTAATAAGTATAGTAATTGTCGTTCTATCGATCATATAAGCATAGTATGGCTAATAATATGAGTTAGATTTATAATAATAAGAGTAATAAGTATAGTAATTGTCGTTCTATCGATCATATAAGCATAATATGGCTAATAATATGTGTTAGATTGATAATAATAAGTGTAATAAGTATAGTAATTGTCGTTCTATCGATCATAATTGCATAATGTGGTTAATAATATGAGTTAGATTGATAATAATAAGAGCAATGAGTATAGTAATTGTCGTTCTATCGATCATATAAGCATAATATGGCTAATAATATGAGTTAGATTTATAATAATGAGAGTATTAAGTATAGTAATTGTCGTTCTATCGATAATATAAGCATAATATGGCTAATAATATGAGTTAGGTAGATAATAATAAGAGTAATAAGTATAGTGATTGTCTTTCTATCGATCATATAAGCATAATATGGCTAATAATATGAGTTAGGTTGATAATAATACGAGTAATAAGTATAGTACATGTCGTGCTATCGATCATATCTGCATAATATGGTTAATAATATGAGTTAGATTGATAATAATAAGAGTAATAAGTATAGTAATAGTCGTTCTATCGATCATATAAGCATAATATGTTTAATAATATGAGTTAGATTGATAATAATAAGAGTAATAAGTATAGTAATTGTCGTTCTATCGATCATATAAGCATAATATGGCTAATAATATGAGTTAGATTTATAATAATAAGAGTAATAAGTATGGTAATTGTCGTTATATCGATCATATAAGCATAATATGGCTAATAGCATGAGTTAGATTGATAATAATAAGAGTAATGAGTATAGTAATTGTCGTTCTATCGATCATATCTGCATAATATGGTTAATAATATGAGTTAGATTGATAATAATAAGAGCAATGAGTATAGTAGTTGTCGTACTATCGATCATATAAGCATAATATGGTTAATAATATGAGTTAGATTGATAATAATAAGAGTAATAAGTATAGTAATTGTCGTTCTATCGATCATATAAGCATAATATGGCTAATAATATGAGTTAGATTGATAATAATAAGAGCAATGAGTATAGTAATTGTCGTTCTATCGATCATATAAGCATAATATGGCTAATAATATGAGTTAGATTTATAATAATAAGAGTAATGAGTATAGTAATTGTCGTTCTATCGATCATATCTGCATAATATGGTTAATAATATGAGTTAGATTGATAATAATAAGAGCAATGAGTATAGTAGTTGTCGTACTATCGATCATATAAGCATAATATGGTTAATAATATGAGTTAGATTGATAATAATAAGAGTAATAAGTATAGTAATTGTCGTTCTATCGATCATATAAGCATAATATGGCTAATAATATGAGTTAGATTGATAATAATAAGAGCAATGAGTATAGTAATTGTCGTTCTATCGATCATATAAGCATAATATGGCTAATAATATGAGTTAGATTTATAATAATAAGAGTAATAAGTATAGTAATTGTCGTTCTATCGATAATATAAGCATAATATGGCTAATAATATGAGTTAGGTAGATAATAATAAGAGTAATAAGTATAGTGATTGTCTTTCTATCGATCATATAAGCATAATATGGCTAATAATATGAGTTAGGTTGATAATAATACGAGTAATGAGTATAGTAATTGTCGTTCTATCGATCATATCTGCATAATATGGTTAATAATATGAGTTAGATTGATAATAATAAGAGTAATAAGTATAGTAATTGTCGTTATATCGATCATATAACCATAATATGGCTAATAGCATGAGTTAGATTGATAACAATAAGAGTAACGGGTATAGTAATTGTCGTTCTATCGATCATATCTGCATAATATGGTCAATAATATGAGTTAGATTGATAATAGTGAGTGTAATAAATATAGTAATTGTCGTTCTATCGCTCATATAAGCACAATATGGCTAATAATATGAGTCAGATTGATAATAATAAGAGTAATAAGTATAGTAATTGTCGTTCTATCGATCATATCTGCATAGTATGGTTAATAATATGAGTTAGATTGATAATAATAAGAGTAATAAGTATAGTAATTGTCGTTATATCGATCATATAAGCATAATATGGCTAATAGCATGAGTTAGATTGATAATAATAAGAGTAATAAGTATAGTAATTGTCGTTCTATCGATCATATAAGCATAATATGGCTAATAATATGAGTTAGATTTATAATAATAAGAGTAATAAGTATAGTAATTGTCGTTCTATCGATCATAATTGCATAATGTGGTTAATAATATGAGTTAGATTGATAATAATAAGAGCAATGAGTATAGTAATTGTCGTTCTATCGATCATATAAGCATAATATGGCTAATAATATGAGTTAGATTTATAATAATAAGAGTAATAAGTATAGTAATTATCGTTCTATCGATAATATAAGCATAATATGGCTAATAATATGAGTTAGATTTATAATAATAGGAGTAGTAAGTATAGTAATTGACGTTCTATCGGTCATATAACCATAATATGGCTAATAATATGAGTTAGATTGATAATAGTGAGTGTAATAAGTATAGAAATTGTCGTTCTATCCATCATATCTGCATAATATGGTTAATAATGTGAGTTAGATTGATAATAATAAGAGTAATGAGTATAGTAATTGTCGTACTATCGATCATATAAGCATAATATGGCTAATAATATGAGTTAGATTTATAATAGTAAGAGTAATAAGTATAGTAATTGTCGTTCTATCGATCATATAAGCACAATATGGCTAATAATATGAGTTACATTGATAATAATAAGAGTAATAAGTATAGTAATTGTCGTTCTATCGATCATATAAGCATAATATGGCTAATAATATGAGTTAGATTGATAATAGTAAGAGAAATAAGTATAGTAATTGTCGTTCTATCGATCATATTTGCATAATATGGTTAATAATATGAGTTAGATTGGTAATAATAAGAGTAATAAGTATAGTAATTGTCTTTCTATCGATCATATAAGCATAATATGGCTAATAATATGAGTTAGGTTGATAATAATACGAGTAATAAGTATAGTAAATGTCGTGCTATCGATCATATCTGCATAATATGGTTAATAATATGAGTTAGATTGATAATAGTGAGTGTAATAAGTAAAGTAATGTCGTTCTATCGATCATAATTGCATAATATGGATAATAATATGAGTTAGATTGATAATAGTGAGTGTAATAAATATAGTAATTGTCGTTCTATCGCTCATGTAAGCACAATATGGCTAATAATATGAGTTAGATTGATAATAATAAGAGTAATAAGTATAGTAATTGTCGTTCTATCGATCATAATTGCATAATGTGGTTAATAATATGAGTTAGATTTATAATAGTAAGAGTAATAAGTATAGTAATTGTCGTTCTATCGATCATATAAGCACAATATGGCTAATAATATGAGTTAGATTGATAATAATAAGAGTAATAAGTATAGTAATTGTCGTTCTATCGATCATATCTGCATAATATGGTTAATAATATGAGTTAGATTGATAATAATAAGAGTAATAAGTATAGTAATTGTCGTTATATCGATCATATAAACATAATATGGCTAATAGCATGAGTTAGATTGATAATAATAAGAGTAATAAGTATAGTAATTGTCGTTCTATCGATCATAATTGCATAATATGGTTAATAATATGAGTTAGAATGATAATAGTGAGTGTAATAAGTATAGTAATTGTCGTTCTATCGATCCTATAAGCATAATATGGCTAATAATATGAGTTAGGTTGATAATAATAGGAGTAGTAAGTATAGTAATTGACGTTCTATCGGTCATATAACCATAATATGGCTGATAATATGAGTTAGATTGATAATAGTGAGTGTAATAAGTATAGAAATTGTCGTTCTATCCATCATATCTGCATAATATGGTTAATAATATGAGTTAGATTGATAATAATAAGAGTAATGAGTATAGTAATTGTCGTACTATCGATCATATAAGCATAATATGGCTAATAATATGAGTTAGATTTATAATAGTAAGAGTAATAAATATAGTAATTGTCGTTCTATCGATCATATAAGCACAATATGGCTAATAATATGAGTTAGATTGATAATAATAAGAGTAATAAGTATAGTAATTGTCGTTCTATCGATCATATCTGCATAATATGGTTAATAATATGAGTTAGATTGATAATAATAAGAGTAATAAGTATAGTGATTGTCGTTATATCGATCATATAACCATAATATGGCTAATAGCATGAGTTAGATTGATAATAATAAGAGTAATGAGTATAGTAATTGTCGTTCTATCGATCATATCTGCATAATATGGTTAATAATATGAGTTAGATTGATTATAATAAGAGTAATAAGTATAGTAATTGTCGTTATATCGATCATATAACCGTAATATGGCTAATAGCATGAGTTAGATTGATAATAATAAGAGTAATGAGTATAGTAATTGTCGTTATATCGATCATATCTGCATAATATGGTCAATAATATGAGTTAGATTGATAATAGTGAGTGTAATAAATATAGTAATTGTCGTTCTATCGCTCATATAAGCACAATATGGCTAATAATATGAGTTAGATTGATAATAATAAGAGTAATAAGTATAGTAATTGTCGTTCTATCGATCATATCTGCATAATATGGCTAATAATATGAGTTAGATTGATAACAGTGAGTATAATAAGTATAGTAATTGTCGTTCTATCGATCATATTAGCATAATATGGTTAATAATATGAGTTAGATTGATAATATTAAAAGTAATAAGTATAGTAATTGTCGTTCTATCGATCATATAAGCATAGTATGGCTAATAATATGAGTTAGATTTATAATAATAAGAGTAATAAGTATAGTAATTGTCGTTCTATCGATCATATAACCATAATATGGCTAATAATATGAGTTAGATTTATAATAATAAGAGTAATAAGTATAGTAATTGCGGTTCTATCGATAATATAAGCATAATATGGCTAATAATTTGAGTTAGGTAGATAATAATAAGAGTAATAAGTATAGTAATTGTCGTTCTATCGATCATATAAGCATAATATGGCTAATAATATGTGTTAGATTTATAATAATGAGAGTATTAAGTATAGTAATTGTCGTTCTATCGATAATATAAGCATAATATGGCTAATAATATGAGTTAGGTAGATAATAATAGGAGTAATAAGTATAGTGATTGTCTTTCTATCGATCATATAAGCATAATATGGCTAATAATATGAGTTAGGTTGATAATAATACGAGTAATAAGTATAGTACATGTCGTGCTATCGATCATATCTGCATAATATGGTTAATAATATGAGTTAGATTGATAATAATAAGAGTAATAAGTATAGTAATAGTCGTTCTATCGATCATATAAGCATAATATGGTTAATAATATGAGTTAGATTGATAATAATAAGAGTAATAAGTATAGTAATTGTCGTTCTATCGATCATATAAGCATAATATGGCTAATAATATGAGTTAGATTTATAATAATAAGAGTAATAAGTATGGTAATTGTCGTTATATCGATCATATAAGCATAATATGGCTAATAGCATGAGTTAGATTGATAATAATAAGAGTAATGAGTATAGTAGTTGTCGTTCTATCGATCATATCTGCATAATATGGTTAATAATATGAGTTAGATTGATAATAATAAGAGCAATGAGTATAGTAGTTGTCGTACTATCGATCATGTAAGCATAATATGGCTAATAATATGAGTTAGATTGATAATAATAAGTGTAATAAGTATAGTAATTGTCGTTCTATCGATCATAATTGCATAATGTGGTTAATAATATGAGTTAGATTGATAATAATAAGAGCAATGAGTATAGTAATTGTCGTTCTATCGATCATATAAGCATAATATGGCTAATAATATGAGTTAGGTAGATAATAATAAGAGTAATAAGTATAGTGATTGTCTTTCTATCGATCATATAAGCATAACATGGCTAATAATATGAGTTAGGTTGATAATAATACGAGTAATAAGTATAGTAAATGTCGTGCTATCGATCATATCTGCATAATATGGTTAATAATATGAGTTAGATTGATAATAGTGAGTGTAATAAGTATAGTAATTGTCGTTCTATCGATCGTATTAGCATAATATGGTTAATAATATGAGTTAGATTGATAATAATAAGAGTAATAAGTATAGTAATAGTCGTTCTATCGATCATATAAGCATAATATGGTTAATAATATGAGTTAGATTGATAATAATAAGAGTAATAAGTATAGTAATTGTCGTTCTATCGATCATATAAGCATAATATGGCTAATAATATGAGTTAGATTGATAATAATAAGAGCAATGAGTATAGTAATTGTCGTTCTATCGATCATATAAGCATAATATGGCTAATAATATGAGTTAGATTTATAATAATAAGAGTAATAAGTATGGTAATTGTCGTTATATCGATCATATAAGCATAATATGGCTAATAGCATGAGTTGGATTGATAATAATAAGAGTAATGAGTATAGTAATTGTCGTTCTATCGATCATATCTGCATAATATGGTTAATAATATGAGTTAGATTGATAATAATAAGAGCAATGAGTATAGTAGTTGTCGTACTATCGATCATGTAAGCATAATATGGCTAATAATATGAGTTAGATTGATAATAATAAGTGTAATAAGTATAGTAATTGCGGTTCTATCGATAATATAAGCATAATATGGCTAATAATTTGAGTTAGGTAGATAATAATAAGAGTAATAAGTATAGTAATTGTCGTTCTATCGATCATATAAGCATAATATGGCTAATAATATGTGTTAGATTTATAATAATGAGAGTATTAAGTATAGTAATTGTCGTTCTATCGATAATATAAGCATAATATGGCTAATAATATGAGTTAGGTAGATAATAATAGGAGTAATAAGTATAGTGATTGTCTTTCTATCGATCATATAAGCATAATATGGCTAATAATATGAGTTAGGTTGATAATAATACGAGTAATAAGTATAGTACATGTCGTGCTATCGATCATATCTGCATAATATGGTTAATAATATGAGTTAGATTGATAATAATAAGAGTAATAAGTATAGTAATAGTCGTTCTATCGATCATATAAGCATAATATGGTTAATAATATGAGTTAGATTGATAATAATAAGAGTAATAAGTATAGTAATTGTCGTTCTATCGATCATATAAGCATAATATGGCTAATAATATGAGTTAGATTTATAATAATAAGAGTAATAAGTATGGTAATTGTCGTTATATCGATCATATAAGCATAATATGGCTAATAGCATGAGTTAGATTGATAATAATAAGAGTAATGAGTATAGTAGTTGTCGTTCTATCGATCATATCTGCATAATATGGTTAATAATATGAGTTAGATTGATAATAATAAGAGCAATGAGTATAGTAGTTGTCGTACTATCGATCATGTAAGCATAATATGGCTAATAATATGAGTTAGATTGATAATAATAAGTGTAATAAGTATAGTAATTGTCGTTCTATCGATCATAATTGCATAATGTGGTTAATAATATGAGTTAGATTGATAATAATAAGAGCAATGAGTATAGTAATTGTCGTTCTATCGATCATATAAGCATAATATGGCTAATAATATGAGTTAGGTAGATAATAATAAGAGTAATAAGTATAGTGATTGTCTTTCTATCGATCATATAAGCATAACATGGCTAATAATATGAGTTAGGTTGATAATAATACGAGTAATAAGTATAGTAAATGTCGTGCTATCGATCATATCTGCATAATATGGTTAATAATATGAGTTAGATTGATAATAGTGAGTGTAATAAGTATAGTAATTGTCGTTCTATCGATCGTATTAGCATAATATGGTTAATAATATGAGTTAGATTGATAATAATAAGAGTAATAAGTATAGTAATAGTCGTTCTATCGATCATATAAGCATAATATGGTTAATAATATGAGTTAGATTGATAATAATAAGAGTAATAAGTATAGTAATTGTCGTTCTATCGATCATATAAGCATAATATGGCTAATAATATGAGTTAGATTGATAATAATAAGAGCAATGAGTATAGTAATTGTCGTTCTATCGATCATATAAGCATAATATGGCTAATAATATGAGTTAGATTTATAATAATAAGAGTAATAAGTATGGTAATTGTCGTTATATCGATCATATAAGCATAATATGGCTAATAGCATGAGTTGGATTGATAATAATAAGAGTAATGAGTATAGTAATTGTCGTTCTATCGATCATATCTGCATAATATGGTTAATAATATGAGTTAGATTGATAATAATAAGAGCAATGAGTATAGTAGTTGTCGTACTATCGATCATGTAAGCATAATATGGCTAATAATATGAGTTAGATTGATAATAATAAGTGTAATAAGTATAGTAATTGTCGTTCTATCGATCATAATTGCATAATGTGGTTAATAATATGAGTTAGATTGATAATAATAAGAGCAATGAGTATAGTAATTGTCGTTCTATCGATCATATAAGCATAATATGGCTAATAATATGAGTTAGGTAGATAATAATAAGAGTAATAAGTATAGTGATTGTCTTTCTATCGATCATATAAGCATAACATGGCTAATAATATGAGTTAGGTTGATAATAATACGAGTAATAAGTATAGTAAATGTCGTGCTATCGATCATATCTGCATAATATGGTTAATAATATGAGTTAGATTGATAATAGTGAGTGTAATAAGTATAGTAATTGTCGTTCTATCGATCGTATTAGCATAATATGGTTAATAATATGAGTTAGATTGATAATAATAAGAGTAATAAGTATAGTAATAGTCGTTCTATCGATCATATAAGCATAATATGGTTAATAATATGAGTTAGATTGATAATAATAAGAGCAATAAGTATAGTAATTGTCGTTCTATCGATCATATAAGCACAATATGGCTAATAATATGAGTTAGATTGATAATAAGAGTAATAAGTATAGTAATTGTCGTTCTATCGATCATAATTGCATAATATGGTTAATAATATGAGTTAGAATGATAATAGTGAGTGTAATAAGTATAGTAATTGTCGTTCTATCGATCCTATAAGCATAATATGGCTAATAATATGAGTTAGGTTGATAATAATAGGAGTAGTAAGTATAGTAATTGACGTTCTATCGGTCATATAACCATAATATGGCTAATAATATGAGTTAGATTGATAATAGTGAGTGTAATAAGTATAGAAATTGTCGTTCTATCCATCATATCTGCATAATATGGTTAATAATATGAGTTAGATTGATAATAATAAGAGTAATGAGTATAGTAATTGTCGTACTATCGATCATATAAGCATAATATGGCTAATAATATGAGTTAGATTTATAATAGTAAGAGTAATAAATATAGTAATTGTCGTTCTATCGATCATATAAGCACAATATGGCTAATAATATGAGTTAGATTGATAATAATAAGAGTAATAAGTATAGTAATTGTCGTTCTATCGATCATATCTGCATAATATGGTTAATAATATGAGTTAGATTGATAATAATAAGAGTAATAAGTATAGTAATTGTCGTTATATCGATCATATAACCATAATATGGCTAATAGCATGAGTTAGATTGATAATAATAAGAGTAATGAGTATAGTAATTGTCGTTCTATCGATCATATCTGCATAATATGGTTAATAATATGAGTTAGATTGATTATAATAAGAGCAATGAGTATAGTAATTGTCGTTCTATCGATCATATAAGCATAATATGGCTAATAATATGAGTTAGATTTATAATAATAAGAGTAATAAGTATAGTAATTGTCGTTCTATCGATAATATAAGCATAATATGGCTAATAATATGAGTTAGGTAGATAATAATAAGAGTAATAAGTATAGTGATTGTCTTTCTATCGATCATATAAGCATAATATGGCTAATAATATGAGTTAGGTTGATAATAATACGAGTAATGAGTATAGTAATTGTCGTTCTATCGATCATATCTGCATAATATGGTTAATAATATGAGTTAGATTGATAATAATAAGAGTAATAAGTATAGTAATTGTCGTTATATCGATCATATAAGCATAATATGGCTAATAGCATGAGTTAGATTGATAATAATAAGAGTAATGAGTATAGTAATTGTCGTTCTATCGATCATATAAGCATAATATGGCTAATAATATGAGTTAGATTTATAATAATAGGAGTAGTAAGTATAGTAATTGACGTTCTATCGGTCATATAACCATAATATGGCTAATAATATGAGTTAGATTGATAACAGTGAGTATAATAAGGATAGTAATTGTCGTTCTATCGATCATATTAGCATAATATGGTTAATAATATGAGCTAGATTGATAATAATAAGAGTAATAAGTATAGTAATTGTCGTTCCATCGATCATATAAGCATAATATGGCTAATAATATGAGTTAGATTGATAATAGTAAGAGAAATAAGTATAGTAATTGTCGTTCTATCGATCATATTTGCATAATATGGTTAATAATATGAGTTAGATTGGTAATAATAAGAGTAATAAGTATAGTAATTGTCTTTCTATCGATCATATAAGCATAATATGGCTAATAATATGAGTTAGGTTGATAATAATACGAGTAATAAGTATAGTAAATGTCGTGCTATCGATCATATCTGCATAATATGGTTAATAATATGAGTTAGATTGATAATAGTGAGTGTATTAAGTATAGTAATGTCGTTCTATCGATCATAATTGCATAATATGGATAATAATATGAGTTAGATTGATAATAGTGAGTGTAATAAATATAGTAATTGTCGTTCTATCGCTCATGTAAGCACAATATGGCTAATAATATGAGTTAGATTGATAATAATAAGAGTAATAAGTATAGTAATTGTCGTTCTATCGATCATAATTGCATAATGTGGTTAATAATATGAGTTAGATTTATAATAGTAAGAGTAATAAGTATAGTAATTGTCGTTCTATCGATCATATAAGCACAATATGGCTAATAATATGAGTTAGATTGATAATAATAAGAGTAATAAGTATAGTAATTGTCGTTCTATCGATCATATCTGCATAATATGGTTAATAATATGAGTTAGATTGATAATAATAAGAGTAATAAGTATAGTAATTGTCGTTATATCGATCATATAAGCACAATATGGCTAATAATATGAGTTAGATTGATAATAATAAGAGTAATAAGTATAGTAATTGTCGTTCTATCGATCATATCTGCATAATATGGTTAATAATATGAGTTAGATTGATAATAATAAGAGTAATAAGTATAGTAATTGTCGTTATATCGATCATATAAACATAATATGGCTAATAGCATGAGTTAGATTGATAATAATAAGAGTAATAAGTATAGTAATTGTCGTTCTATCGATCATAATTGCATAATATGGTTAATAATATGAGTTAGAATGATAATAGTGAGTGTAATAAGTATAGTAATTGTCGTTCTATCGATCCTATAAGCATAATATGGCTAATAATATGAGTTAGGTTGATAATAATAGGAGTAGTAAGTATAGTAATTGACGTTCTATCGGTCATATAACCATAATATGGCTGATAATATGAGTTAGATTGATAATAGTGAGTGTAATAAGTATAGAAATTGTCGTTCTATCCATCATATCTGCATAATATGGTTAATAATATGAGTTAGATTGATAATAATAAGAGTAATGAGTATAGTAATTGTCGTACTATCGATCATATAAGCATAATATGGCTAATAATATGAGTTAGATTTATAATAGTAAGAGTAATAAATATAGTAATTGTCGTTCTATCGATCATATAAGCACAATATGGCTAATAATATGAGTTAGATTGATAATAATAAGAGTAATAAGTATAGTAATTGTCGTTCTATCGATCATATCTGCATAATATGGTTAATAATATGAGTTAGATTGATAATAATAAGAGTAATAAGTATAGTAATTGTCGTTATATCGATCATATAACCATAATATGGCTAATAGCATGAGTTAGATTGATAATAATAAGAGTAATGAGTATAGTAATTGTCGTTCTATCGATCATATCTGCATAATATGGTTAATAATATGAGTTAGATTGATTATAATAAGAGTAATAAGTATAGTAATTGTCGTTATATCGATCATATAACCGTAATATGGCTAATAGCATGAGTTAGATTGATAATAATAAGAGTAATGAGTATAGTAATTGTCGTTCTATCGATCATATCTGCATAATATGGTCAATAATATGAGTTAGATTGATAATAGTGAGTGTAATAAATATAGTAATTGTCGTTCTATCGCTCATATAAGCACAATATGGCTAATAATATGAGTTAGATTGATAATAATAAGAGTAATAAGTATAGTAATTGTCGTTCTATCGATCATATCTGCATAATATGGCTAATAATATGAGTTAGATTGATAACAGTGAGTATAATAAGTATAGTAATTGTCGTTCTATCGATCATATTAGCATAATATGGTTAATAATATGAGTTAGATTGATAATATTAAAAGTAATAAGTATAGTAATTGTCGTTCTATCGATCATATAAGCATAGTATGGCTAATAATATGAGTTAGATTTATAATAATAAGAGTAATAAGTATAGTAATTGTCGTTCTATCGATCATATAACCATAATATGGCTAATAATATGAGTTAGATTTATAATAATAAGAGTAATAAGTATAGTAATTGCGCTTCTATCGATAATATAAGCATAATATGGCTAATAATTTGAGTTAGGTAGATAATAATAAGAGTAATAAGTATAGTAATTGTCGTTCTATCGATCATATAAGCATAATATGGCTAATAATATGTGTTAGATTGATAATAATAAGTGTAATAAGTATAGTAATTGTCGTTCTATCGATCATAATTGCATAATGTGGTTAATAATATGAGTTAGATTGATAATAATAAGAGCAATGAGTATAGTAATTGTCGTTCTATCGATCATATAAGCATAATATGGCTAATAATATGAGTTAGATTTATAATAATGAGAGTATTAAGTATAGTAATTGTCGTTCTATCGATAATATAAGCATAATATGGCTAATAATATGAGTTAGGTAGATAATAATAAGAGTAATAAGTATAGTGATTGTCTTTCTATCGATCATATAAGCATAATATGGCTAATAATATGAGTTAGGTTGATAATAATACGAGTAATAAGTATAGTACATGTCGTGCTATCGATCATATCTGCATAATATGGTTAATAATATGAGTTAGATTGATAATAATAAGAGTAATAAGTATAGTAATAGTCGTTCTATCGATCATATAACCATAATATGGCTAATAGCATGAGTTAGATTGATAATAATAAGAGTAATAAGTATAGTAATTGTCGTTCTATCGATCATATAAGCATAATATGGCTAATAATATGAGTTAGATTTATAATAATAAGAGTAATAAGTATGGTAATTGTCGTTATATCGATCATATAAGCATAATATGGCTAATAGCATGAGTTAGATTGATAATAATAAGAGTAATGAGTATAGTAATTGTCGTTCTATCGATCATATCTGCATAATATGGTTAATAATATGAGTTAGATTGATAATAATAAGAGCAATGAGTATAGTAGTTGTCGTACTATCGATCATGTAAGCATAATATGGCTAATAATATGAGTTAGATTGATAATAATAAGTGTAATAAGTATAGTAATTGTCGTTCTATCGATCATAATTGCATAATGTGGTTAATAATATGTGTTAGATTGATAATAATAAGTGTAATAAGTATAGTAATTGTCGTTCTATCGATCATAATTGCATAATGTGGTTAATAATATGAGTTAGATTGATAATAATAAGAGCAATGAGTATAGTAATTGTCGTTCTATCGATCATATAAGCATAATATGGCTAATAATATGAGTTAGATTTATAGTAATGAGAGTATTAAGTATAGTAATTGTCGTTCTATCGATAATATAAGCATAATATGGCTAATAATATGAGTTAGGTAGATAATAATAAGAGTAATAAGTATAGTAATTGTCGTTCTATCGATCATATAAGCATAATATGGCTAATAATATGTGTTAGATTGACAATAATAAGTGTAATAAGTATAGTAATTGTCGTTCTATCGATCATAATTGCATAATGTGGTTAATAATATGAGTTAGATTGATAATAATAAGAGCAATGAGTATAGTAATTGTCGTTCTATCGATCATATAAGCATAATATGGCTAATAATATGAGTTAGATTTATAATAATGAGAGTATTAAGTATAGTAATTGTCGTTCTATCGATAATATAAGCATAATATGGCTAATAATATGAGTTAGGTAGATAATAATAAGAGTAATAAGTATAGTGATTGTCTTTCTATCGATCATTAAAGCATAATATGGCTAATAATATGAGTTAGGTTGATAATAATACGTGTAATAAGTATAGTACATGTCGTGCTATCGATCATATCTGCATAATATGGTTAATAATATGAGTTAGATTGATAATAATAAGAGTAATAAGTATAGTAATAGTCGTTCTATCGATCATATAAGCATAATATGGTTAATAATATGAGTTAGATTGATAATAATAAGAGTAATAAGTATAGTAATTGTCGTTCTATCGATCATATAAGCATAATATGGCTAATAATATGAGTTAGATTTATAATAATAAGAGTAATAAGTATGGTAATTGTCGTTATATCGATCATATAAGCATAATATGGCTAATAGCATGAGTTAGATTGATAATAATAAGAGTAATGAGTATAGTAATTGTCGTTCTATCGATCATATCTGCATAATATGGTTAATAATATGAGTTAGATTGATAATAATAAGAGCAATGAGTATAGTAGTTGTCATACTATCGATCATGTAAGCATAATATGGCTAATAATATGAGTTAGATTGATAATAATAAGTGTAATAAGTATAGTAATTGTCGTTCTATCGATCATAATTGCATAATGTGGTTAATAATATGAGTTAGATTGATAATAATAAGAGCAATGAGTATAGTAATTGTCGTTCTATCGATCATATAAGCATAATATGGCTAATAATATGAGTTAGGTAGATAATAATAAGAGTAATAAGTATAGTGATTGTCTTTCTATCGATCATATAAGCATAACATGGCTAATAATATGAGTTAGGTTGATAATAATACGAGTAGTAAGTATAGTAAATGTCGTGCTATCGATCATATCTGCATAATATGGTTAATAATATGAGTTAGATTGATAATAGTGAGTGTAATAAGTATAGTAATTGTCGTTCTATCGATCGTATTAGCATAATATGGTTAATAATATGAGTTAGATTGATAATAATAAGAGTAATAAGTATAGTAATAGTCCTTCTATCGATCATATAAGCATAATATGGTTAATAATATGAGTTAGATTGATAATAATAAGAGTAATAAGTATAGTAATTGTCGTTCTATCGATCATATAAGCATAATATGGCTAATAATATGAGTTAGATTGATAATAATAAGAGCAATGAGTATAGTAATTGTCGTTCTATCGATCATATAAGCATAATATGGCTAATAATATGAGTTAGATTTATAATAATAAGAGTAATAAGTATAGTAATTGTCGTTCTATCGATAATATAAGCATAATATGGCTAATAATATGAGTTAGGTAGATAATAATAAGAGTAATAAGTATAGTGATTGTCTTTCTATCGATCATATAAGCATAATATGGCTAATAATATGAGTTAGGTTGATAATAATACGAGTAATGAGTATAGTAATTGTCGTTCTATCGATCATATCTGCATAATATGGTTAATAATATGAGTTAGATTGATAATAATAAGAGTAATAAGTATAGTAATTGTCGTTATATCGATCATATAACCATAATATGGCTAATAGCATGAGTTAGATTGATAACAATAAGAGTAACGGGTATAGTAATTGTCGTTCTATCGATCATATCTGCATAATATGGTCAATAATATGAGTTAGATTGATAATAGTGAGTGTAATAAATATAGTAATTGTCGTTCTATCGCTCATATAAGCACAATATGGCTAATAATATGAGTCAGATTGATAATAATAAGAGTAATAAGTATAGTAATTGTCGTTCTATCGATCATATCTGCATAGTATGGTTAATAATATGAGTTAGATTGATAATAATAAGAGTAATAAGTATAGTAATTGTCGTTATATCGATCATATAAGCATAATATGGCTAATAGCATGAGTTAGATTGATAATAATAAGAGTAATAAGTATAGTAATTGTCGTTCTATCGATCATATAAGCATAATATGGCTAATAATATGAGTTAGATTTATAATAATAAGAGTAATAAGTATAGTAATTGTCGTTCTATCGATCATAATTGCATAATGTGGTTAATAATATGAGTTAGATTGATAATAATAAGAGCAATGAGTATAGTAATTGTCGTTCTATCGATCATATAAGCATAATATGGCTAATAATATGAGTTAGATTTATAATAATAAGAGTAATAAGTATAGTAATTATCGTTCTATCGATAATATAAGCATAATATGGCTAATAATATGAGTTAGATTTATAATAATAGGAGTAGTAAGTATAGTAATTGACGTTCTATCGGTCATATAACCATAATATGGCTAATAATATGAGTTAGATTGATAATAGTGAGTGTAATAAGTATAGAAATTGTCGTTCTATCCATCATATCTGCATAATATGGTTAATAATGTGAGTTAGATTGATAATAATAAGAGTAATGAGTATAGTAATTGTCGTACTATCGATCATATAAGCATAATATGGCTAATAATATGAGTTAGATTTATAATAGTAAGAGTAATAAGTATAGTAATTGTCGTTCTATCGATCATATAAGCACAATATGGCTAATAATATGAGTTAGATTGATAATAATAAGAGTAATAAGTATAGTAATTGTCGTTCTATCGATCATATCTGCATAATATGGTTAATAATATGAGTTAGATTGATAATAATAAGAGTAATAAGTATAGTAATTGTCGTTATATCGATCATATAAGCATAATATGGCTAATAGCATGAGTTAGATTGATAATAATAAGAGTAATAAGTATAGTAATTGTCGTTCTATCGATCATAATTGCATAATATGGCTAATAATATGAGTTAGATCGATAATGATAAGAGTAATAAGTTCAATAATTGTCGTTCTATCGATCATATAAGCATAATATGGTTAATAATATGAGTTAGATTGATAATAGTGAGTGTAATAAGTATAGTAATTGTCGTTCTATCGATCATATAAGCATAATATGGCTAATAATATGAGTTAGATTGATAATAATAACAGTAATAAGTATAGTAATTGTCGTTCTATCGATAATATAAGCATAATATGGCTAATAATATGAGTCAGGTTGATAATAATAAGAGTAATAAGTATAGTGATTGTCGTTCTCTCGATCATATAAGCATAATATGGCTAATAATATGAGTTAGGTTGATAATAATAAGAGTAATAAGTATAATAATTGTCGTTCTATCGATCATAATTGCATAATATGGATAATAATATGAGTTAGATTGATAATAGGGAGAGTAATAAATATAGTAATTGTCGTTCTATCGCTCATATAAGCACAATATGGCTAATAATATGAGTTAGATTGATAATAATAAGAGTAATAAGTATAGTAATTGTCGTTCCATCGATCATATAAGCATAATATGGCTAATAATATGAGTTAGATTGATAACAATAAGAGTAATAAGTATACTAATTGTCGTTCTATCGATCATTTAAGCATAATATGGCTAATAATATGCGTTAGATTGATAACAATAAGAGTAATAAGTATACTAATTGTCGTTCTATCGATCATATAAGCATAATATGGCTAATAATATGAGTTAGGTTGATAATAATAAGCGTAATAAATATAGTAAATGTCGTGCTATCGATCATATCTGCATAATATGGTTAATAATATGAGTTAGATTGATAATAGTGAGTGTAATAAGTATAGTAATTGTCGTTCTATCGATCATATGAGCATAATATGGGTAATAATATGAGTTGGATTGATAATGATAAGAATAATGAGTATAGTAATTGTAGTTCTATCGATCATATAAGCATAATATGTCTAATAATATGAGTTAGATTCATTATAATAAGAGTAATAAGTATAGTAATTGCCGTTCTATCGACCATATAAGCATAATATGGCTAATAATATGAGTTAGATCGATAATGATAAGAGTAATAAGTACAATAATTGTCGTTCTATCGATCATATAAGCATAATATGGCTAATAATATGAGTTAGATCGATAATGATAAGAGTAATAAGTACAATAATTGTCGTTCTATCGATCATATAAGCATAATATGGTTAACAATATGAGTTAGATTGATAATAGTGAGTGTAATAAGTATAGTAATTGTCGTTCTATCGATCATATTAGCATAATATGGTTAATAACATGAGTTAGATTGATAATAATAAGAGTAATAAGTATAGTGATTGTCGTTCTATCGATCATATGAGCATAATATGGCTAATAATATGAGTTAGATTGATAATAATAAGAGTAATAAGTATAGTAATTGTCGTTCTATCAATCATAATTGCATAATATGGTTAATAATATGAGTTAGAATGATAATAGTGAGTGTAATAAGTATAGTAATTGTCGTTCTATCGATCTTATAAGCATAATATGGCTAAAAATATGAGTTAGGTTGATAATAATAAGAGTAATAAGTATAGTAATTGTCGTTCTATCGATCATTTAAGCATAATATGGCTAATAATATGAGTTAGATTGATAACAATAAGAGTAATAAGTATAGTAATTGTCGTTCTATCGATCATATAAGCATAATATGGCCAATAATATGAGTTAGATTTATAATAATAGGAGTAGTAAGTATAGTAATTGACGTTCTATCGGTCATATAACCATTATATGGCTAATAATATGAGTTAGATTGATAATAGTGAGTGTAATAAGTACAGAAATTGTCGTTCTATCCATCATATCTGCATAATATGGTTAATAATATGAGTTAGATTGATAATAATAAGAGTAATGAGTATAGTAATTGTCGTACTATCGATCATATAAGCATAATATGGCTAATAATATGAGTTAGATTTATAATAGTAAGAGTAATAAGTATAGTAATTGTCGTTCTATCGATCATATAAGCACAATATGGCTAATAATATGAGTTAGAATGATAATAATAAGAGTAATAAGTATAGTAATTGTCGTTCTATCGATCATATCTGCATAATATGGTTAATAATATGAGTTAGATTGATAATAATAAGAGTAATAAGTATAGTAATTGTCGTTCTATCGATCATATAACCATAATATGGCTAATAGCATGAGTTAGATTGATAATAATAAGAGTAATGAGTATAGTAATTGTCGTTCTATCGATCATATGTGCATAATATGGTTAATAATATGAGTTAGATTGATAATAATAAGAGTAATAAGTATAGTAATTGTCGTTATATCGATCATATAACCATAATATGGCTAATAGCATGAGTTAGATTGATAATAATAAGAGTAATAAGTATAGTAATTGTCGTTCTATCGATCATAATTGCATAATATGGATAATAATATGAGTTAGATTGATAATAGTGAGTGTAATAAATATAGTAATTGTCGTTCTATCGCTCATATAAGCACAATATGGCTAATAATATGAGTTAGATTGATAATAATAAGAGTAATAAGTATAGTAATTGTCGTTCCATCGATCATATAAGCATAATATGGCTAATAATATGAGTTAGATTGATAACAATAAGAGTAATAAGTATAGTAATTGACGTTCTATCGGTCATATAACCATAATATGGCTAATAATATGAGTTAGATTGATAATAGTGAGTGTAATAAGTATAGAAATTGTCGTTCTATCGATCATATCTGCATAATATGGTTAATAATATGAGTTAGATTGATAATAATAAGAGTAATAAGTATAGTAATTGTCGTTATATCGATCATATAACCATAATATGGCTAATAGCATGAGTTAGATTGATAATAATAAGAGTAATAAGTATAGTAATTGTAGTTCTATCGATCATAATTGCATAATATGGCTAATAATATGAGTTAGATTGATAATACTAAGAGTAGTGAGTATAGTAATTCTCATTCTATCGATCATATAAGGGTAATATGGCCAATAATATGAGTTAGATTGATAATAATAAGCGTAATAAGTATAGTAATTGTCGTTCTATCGATCATATAAGCATAATATGGCTAATAATATGAGTTAGGTTGATAATAATAAGCGTAATAAATATAGTAAATGTCGTGCTATCGATCATATCTGCATAATATGGTTAATAATATGAGTTAGATTGATATCAATAATAGTAATAAGTATAGTAATTGTCGTTCTATCGATCATATAAGCATAATATGGCTAATAATATGAGTCAGGTTGATAATAATAAGCGTAATAAATATAGTAAATGTCGTGCTATCGATCATATCTGCATAATATGGTTAATAATATGAGTTGGATTGAGAATAGTGAGTGTAATAAGTATAGTAATTGTCGTTCTATGGATCATATGAGCATAATATGGGTAATAATATGAGTTGGATTAATAATGATAAGAGTAATGAGTATAGTAATTGTCGTTCTATCGATCATATAAGCATAATATGGCTAATAATATGAGTTAGATTGATAATAATAAGAGTAATAAGTATAGTAATTGTCGTTCTATCGATTATTTAAGCATAATATGGCTAATAATATGAGTTAGATTGATAACAATAAGAGTAATAAGTATACTAATTGTCGTTCTATCGATCATTTAAGCATAATATGGCTAATAATATGAGTTAGATTGATAATGATAAGAGTAATAAGTACAATAATTGTCGTTCTATCGATCATATAAGCATAATATGGCTAATAATATGAGTTAGATCGATAATGATAAGAGTAATAAGTACAATAATTGTCGTGCTATCGATCATATAAGCATAATATGGTTAATAATATGAGTTAGATTGATAATAGTGAGTGTAATAAGTATAGTAATTGTCGTTCTATCGATCATATTAGCATAATATGGTTAATAATATGAGTTAGATTGATAACAATAAGGGTAATAAGTATAGTAATTGTCGTTCTATCGATCATATAACCATAATATGGTTAATAACATGAGTTAGATTGATAATAATAAGAGTAATAAGTATAGTGATTGTCGTTCTATCGATCATATGAGCATAATATGGCTAATAATATGAGTTAGATAGATAATAATAAGAGTAATAAGTATAGTAATTGTCGTTCTATCGATCATAATTGCATAATATGGTTAATAATATGAGTTAGAATGATAATAGTGAGTGTAATAAGTATAGTAATTGTCGTTCTATCGATCTTATAAGCATAATATGGCTAATAATATGAGTTAGGTTGATAATAATAAGAGTAATAAGTATAGTAATTGTCGTTCTATCCATCATATCTGCATAATATGGTTCATAATATGAGTTAGATTGATAATAATAAGAGTAATGAGTATAGTAATTGTCGTACTATCGATCATATAAGCATAATATGGCTAATAATATGAGTTAGATTTATAATAGTAAGAGTAATAAGTATAGTAATTGTCGTTCTATCGATCATATAAGCACAATATGGCTAATAATATGAGTTAGATTGATAATAATAAGAGTAATAAGTATAGTAATTGTCGTTCTATCGATCATATCTGCATAATATGGTTAATAATATGAGTTAGATTGATAATAATAAGAGTAATAAGTATAGTAATTGTCGTTCTATCGATCATATAACCATAATATGGCTAATAGCATGAGTTAGATTGATAATAATAAGAGTAATGAGTATAGTAATTGTCGTTCTATCGATCATATGTGCATAATATGGTTAATAATATGAGTTAGATTGATAATAATAAGAGTAATAAGTATAGTAATTGTCGTTATATCGATCATATAACCATAATATGGCTAATAGCATGAGTTAGATTGATAATAATAAGAGTAATAAGTATAGTAATTGTCGTTCTATCGATCATAATTGCATAATATGGATAATAATATGAGTTAGATTGATAATAGTGAGTGTAATAAATATAGTAATTGTCGTTCTATCGCTCATATAAGCACAATATGGCTAATAATATGAGTTAGATTGATAATAATAAGAGTAATAAGTATAGTAATTGTCGTTCCATCGATCATATAAGCATAATATGGCTAATAATATGAGTTAGATTGATAACAATAAGAGTAATAAGTATAGTAATTGACGTTCTATCGGTCATATAACCATAATATGGCTAATAATATGAGTTAGATTGATAATAGTGAGTGTAATAAGTATAGAAATTGTCGTTCTATCCATCATATCTGCATAATATGGTTAATAATATGAGTTAGATTGATAATAATAAGAGTAATGAGTATAGTAATTGTCGTACTATCGATCATATAAGCATAATATGGCTAATAGCATGAGTTAGATTGATAATAATAAGAGTAATGAGTATAGTAATTGTCGTTCTATCGATCATATCTGCATAATATGGTTAATAATATGAGTTAGAATGATAATAGTGAGTGTAATAAGTATAGTAATTGTCGTTCTATCGATCTTATAAGCATAATATGGCTAATAATATGAGTTAGGTTGATAATAATAAGAGTAATAAGTATAGTAATTGTCGTTCTATCGATCATTTAAGCATAATATGGCTAATAATATGAGATAGATTGATAACAATAAGAGTAATAAGTATAGTAATTGTCGTTCTATCGATCATATAAGCATAATATGGCTAATAATATGAGTTAGATTTATAATAATAGGAGTAGTAAGTATAGTAATTGACGTTCTATCGGTCATATAACCATAATATGGCTAATAATATGAGTTAGATTGATAATAGCGAGTGTAATAAGTATTGAAATTGTCGTTCTATCCATCATATCTGCATAATATGGTTAATAATATGAGTTAGATTGATAATAATAAGAGTAATGAGTATAGTAATTGTCGTACTATCGATCATATAAGCATAATATGGCTAATAATATGAGTTAGATTTATAATAGTAAGAGTAATAAGTATAGTAATTGTCGTTCTATCGATCATATAAGCACAATATGGCTAATAATATGAGTTAGATTGATAATAATAAGAGTAATAAGTATAGTAATTGTCGTTCTATCGATCATATCTGCATAATATGGTTAATAATATGAGTTAGATTGATAATAATAAGAGTAATAAGTATAGTAATTGTCGTTCTATCGATCATATAACCATAATATGGCTATTAGCATGAGTTAGATTGATAATAATAAGAGTAATGAGTATAGTAATTGTCGTTCTATCGATCATATCTGCATAATATGGTTAATAATATGAGTTAGATTGGTAATAATAAGAGTAATAAGTATAGTAATTGTCGTTATATCGATCATATAACCATAATATGGCTAATAGCATGAGTTAGATTGATAATAATAAGAGTAATGAGTATAGTAATTGTCGTTCTATCGATCATATCTGCATAATATGGTAAATAATATGAGTTAGATTGATAATAGTGAGTGTAATAAATATAGTAATTGTCGTTCTATCGCTCATATAAGCACAATATGGCTAATAATATGAGTTAGATTGATAATAATAAGAGTAATAAGTATAGTAATTGTCGTTCTATCGATAATATATGCATAATATGGCTAATAATATGAGTTAGATTTATAATAATAAGAGTAATAAGTATAGTAATTGTCGTTCTATCGATCATATAAGCATAATATGGCTAATAATATGAGGTAGATCGATAATGATAAGAGTAATAAGTACAATAATTGTCGTTCTATCGATCTTATAAGCATAATATGGCTAATAATATGAGTTAGATCGATAATGATAAGAGTAATAAGTTCAATAATTGTCGTTCTATCGATCATATAAGCATAATATGGTTAATAATATGAGTTAGATTGATAATAGTGAGTGTAATAAGTATAGTAATTGTCGTTCTATCGATCATATTAGCATAATATGGTTATTAATACGAGTTAGATTGATAATAATGAGAGTAATAAGTATAGTAATTGTCGTTCTATCGATCATATAAGCATAATATGGCTAATAATATGAGTTAGATTGATAATAATAACAGTAATAAGTATAGTAATTGTCGTTCTATCGATAATATAAGCATAATATGGCTAATAATATGAGTCAGGTTGATAATAATAAGAGTAATAAGTATAGTGATTGTCGTTCTCTCGATCATATAAGCATAATATGGCTAATAATATGAGTTAGGTTGATAATAGTAAGAGTAATAAGTATAGTAAATGTCGTGCTATCGATCATATCTGCATAATATGGTTAATAATATGAGTTAGATTGATAATAGTGAGTGTAATAAGTATAGTAATTGTCGTTTTATCGATCATATTAGCATAATATGGTTAATAACATGAGTTAGATTGATAATAGTAAGAGTAATAAGTATAGTGATTGTCGTTCTATCGATCATATAAGCATAATATGGCTAATAATATGGGTTAGATTGATAATAATAAGAGTAATAAGTATAGTAATTGTCGTTCTATCGATCATAATTGCATAATATGGATAATAATATGAGTTAGATTGATAATAGTGAGTGTAATAAATATAGTAATTGTCGTTCTATCGCTCATATAAGCACAATATGGCTAATAATATGAGTTAGATTGATAATAATAAGAGTAATGAGTATAGTAATTGTCGTTCTATCGATCATATCTGCATAATATGGTTAATAATATGAGTTAGATTGATAATAATAAGAGTAATAAGTATAGTAATTGTCGTTATATCGATCATATAACCATAATATGGCTAATAGCATGAGTTAGATTGATAATAATAAGAGTAATGAGTATAGTAATTGTCGTTCTATCGATCATATCTGCATAATATGGTAAATAATATGAGTTAGATTGATAATAGTGAGTGTAATAAATATAGTAATTGTCGTTCTATCGCTCATATAAGCACAATATGGCTAATAATATGAGTTAGATTGATAATAATAAGAGTAATAAGTATAGTAATTGTCGTTCCATCGATCATATAAGCATAATATGGCTAATAATATGAGTTAGATTGATAACAATAAGAGTAATAAGTATACTAATTGTCGTTCTATCGATCATATAAGCATAATATGGCTAATAATATGAGTTAGATTGATAACATTAAGAGTAATAAGTATAGTAATTGTCGTTCTATCGATCATATAAGCATAATATGGCTAATAATACGAGTTAGCTTGATAATAATACGAGTAATAAGTATAGTAAATGTCGTGCTATCGATCATATCTGCATAATATGGTTAATAATATGAGTTAGATTGATAATAGTGAGTGTAATTAGTATAGTAATTGTCGTTCTATCGATCATATGAGCATAATATTGGTAATAATATGAGTTGGATTGATAATGATAAGAGTAATGAGTATAGTAATTGTAGTTCTATCGATCATATAAGCATAATATGTCTAATAATATGAGTTAGATTTATAATAATAGGAGTAATAAGTATAGTAATTGTCGTTCTATCGATCATATATGCACAATATGGCTAATAATATGAGTTAGATTGATAATAATAACAGTAATAAGTATAGTAATTGTAGTTCTATCGATAATATAAGCATAACATGGCTAATAATATGACTTAGATTGATAATACTAAGAGTAGTGAGTATAGTAATTCTCATTCTATCGAACATATAAGGATAATATGGCTAATAATATGAGTTAGATTGATAATAATAAGCGTAATAAGTATAGTAATTGTCGTTCTATCGATAATATGAGCATAATATGGCTAATAATATGAGTTAGGTAGATAATAATAAGAGAAATAAGTATAGTAATTGTCGTTCTATCGATCATTTAAGCATAATATGGCTAATAATATGAGTTAGATTGATAATAATAAGAGTAATAAGTATAGTAAATGTCGTGCTATCGATCATATCTGCATAATATGGTTAATAATATGAGTTAGAATGATAATAGTGAGTGTAATAACTATAGTAATTGTCGTTCTATCGATCATATTAGCATAATATGGTTAATAACGTGAGTTAGATTGATAATAATAAGAGTAATGAGTATAGTAATTCCGTTCTATCGATAATATAAGCATAATATGGCTAATAATATGAGTTAGGTTGATAATAATAACAGTAATAAGTATAGTAATTGTCGTTCTATCGATAATATAAGCATAATATGGCTAATAATATGAGTTAGATTTATAATAATAAGAGTAATAAGTATAGTAATTGTCGTTCTATCGATCATATAAGCACAATATGGCTAATAATATGAGTTAGATTGATAATAATAAGAGTAATAAGTATAATAATTGTCGTTCTATCGATCATATCTGCATAATATGGTCAATAATATGAGTTAGGTAGATAATAATAAGAGTAATAAGTATAGTAATTGTCGTTCTATCGATCATTTAAGCATAATATGGCTAATAATATGAGTTAGATTGATAATAATAAGAGTAATGAGTATAGTAATTGTCGTTCTATCGATCATATCTGCATAATATGGTTAATAATATGAGTTAGATTGATAACATTAAGAGTAATAAGTATAGTAATTGTCGTTCTATCGATCATATAAGCATAATATGGCTAATAATACGAGTTAGTTTGATAATAATACGAGTAATAAGTATAGTAAATGTCGTGCTATCGATCATATCTGCATAATATGGTTAATAATATGAGTTAGATTGATAATAGTGAGTGTAATTAGTATAGTAATTGTCGTTCTATCGATCATATGAGCATAATATTGGTAATAATATGAGTTGGATTGATAATGATAAGAGTAATGAGTATAGTAATTGTAGTTCTATCGATCATATAAGCATAATATGTCTAATAATATGAGTTAGATTTATAATAATAGGAGTAATAAGTATAGTAATTGTCGTTCTATCGATCATATAAGCACAATATGGCTAATAATATGAGTTAGATTGATAATAATAACAGTAATAAGTATAGTAATTGTAGTTCTATCGATAATATAAGCATAACATGGCTAATAATATGACTTAGATTGATAATACTAAGAGTAGTGAGTATAGTAATTCTCATTCTATCGAACATATAAAGATAATATGGCTAATAATATGAGTTAGATTGATAATAATAAGCGTAATAAGTATAGTAATTGTCGTTCTATCGATAATATGAGCATAATATGGCTAATAATATGAGTTAGGTAGATAATAATAAGAGAAATAAGTATAGTAATTGTCGTTCTATCGATCATTTAAGCATAATATGGCTAATAATATGAGTTAGATTGATAATAATAAGAGTAATAAGTATAGTAAATGTCGTGCTATCGATCATATCTGCATAATATGGTTAATAATATGAGTTAGAATGATAATAGTGAGTGTAATAACTATAGTAATTGTCGTTCTATCGATCATATTAGCATAATATGGTTAATAACGTGAGTTAGATTGATAATAATAAGAGTAATGAGTATAGTAATTCCGTTCTATCGATAATATAAGCATAATATGGCTAATAATATGAGTTAGGTTGATAATAATAACAGTAATAAGTATAGTAATTGTCGTTCTATCGATAATATAAGCATAATATGGCTAATAATATGAGTTAGGTTGATAATATTACGAGTAATAAGTATACTAATTGTCGTTCTATCGATCATATAAGCATAATATGGCTAATAATATGAGTTAGGTTGATAATAATAAGCGTAATAAATATAGTAAATGTCGTGCTATCGATCATATCTGCATAATATGGTTAATAATATGAGTTGGATTGAGAATAGTGAGTGTAATAAGTATAGTAATTGTCGTTCTATGGATCATATGAGCATAATATGGGTAATAATATGAGTTGGATTAATAATGATAAGAGTAATGAGTATAGTAATTGTCGTTCTATCGATCATATAAGCATAATATGGCTAATAATATGAGTTAGATTGATAATAAATAGAGTAATAAGTATAGTAATTGTCGTTCTATCGATCATTTAAGCATAATATGGCTAATAATATGAGTTAGATTGATAACAATAAGAGTAATAAGTATACTAATTGTCGTTCTATCGATCATTTAAGCATAATATGGCTAATAATATGAGTTAGATTGATAACAATAAGAGTAATAAGTATACTAATTGTCGTTCTATCGATCATATAAGCATAATATGGCTAATAATATGAGTTAGGTTGATAATAATAAGCGTAATAAATATAGTAAATGTCGTGCTATCGATCATATCTGCATAATATGGTTAATAATATGAGTTAGATTGATAATAGTGAGTGTAATAGGTATAGTAATTGTCGTTCTATCGATCATATGAGCATAATATGGGTAATAATATGAGTTGGATTGATAATGATAAGAGTAATGAGTATAGTAATTGTCGTTCTATCGAACATATAAGCATAATATAGCTAATAATATGAGTTAGATCGATAATGATAAGAGTAATAAGTACAATAATTGTCGTTCTATCGATCATATAAGCATAATATGGCTAATAATATGAGTTAGATTGATAATAATAAGAGTAATAAGTATAGTAAATGTCGTGCTATCGATCATATCTGCATAATATGGTTAATAATATGAGTTAGAATGATAATAGTGAGTGTAATAACTATAGTAATTGTCGTTCTATCGATCATATTAGCATAATATGGTTAATAACGTGAGTTAGATTGATAATAATAAGAGTAATGAGTATAGTAATTCCGTTCTATCGATAATATAAGCATAATATGGCTAATAATATGAGTTAGGTTGATAATAATAACAGTAATAAGTATAGTAATTGTCGTTCTATCGATAATATAAGCATAATATGGCTAATAATATGAGTTAGGTTGATAATATTACGAGTAATAAGTATACTAATTGTCGTTCTATCGATCATATAAGCATAATATGGCTAATAATATGAGTTAGGTTGATAATAATAAGCGTAATAAATATAGTAAATGTCGTGCTATCGATCATATCTGCATAATATGGTTAATAATATGAGTTGGATTGAGAATAGTGAGTGTAATAAGTATAGTAATTGTCGTTCTATGGATCATATGAGCATAATATGGGTAATAATATGAGTTGGATTAATAATGATAAGAGTAATGAGTATAGTAATTGTCGTTCTATCGATCATATAAGCATAATATGGCTAATAATATGAGTTAGATTGATAATAAATAGAGTAATAAGTATAGTAATTGTCGTTCTATCGATCATTTAAGCATAATATGGCTAATAATATGAGTTAGATTGATAACAATAAGAGTAATAAGTATACTAATTGTCGTTCTATCGATCATTTAAGCATAATATGGCTAATAATATGAGTTAGATTGATAACAATAAGAGTAATAAGTATACTAATTGTCGTTCTATCGATCATATAAGCATAATATGGCTAATAATATGAGTTAGGTTGATAATAATAAGCGTAATAAATATAGTAAATGTCGTGCTATCGATCATATCTGCATAATATGGTTAATAATATGAGTTAGATTGATAATAGTGAGTGTAATAGGTATAGTAATTGTCGTTCTATCGATCATATGAGCATAATATGGGTAATAATATGAGTTGGATTGATAATGATAAGAGTAATGAGTATAGTAATTGTCGTTCTATCGAACATATAAGCATAATATAGCTAATAATATGAGTTAGATCGATAATGATAAGAGTAATAAGTACAATAATTGTCGTTCTATCGATCATATAAGCATAATATGGCTAATAATATGAGTTAGATCGATAATGATAAGAGTAATAAGTACAATAATTGTCGTGCTATCGATCATATAAGCATAATATGGTTAATAATATGAGTTAGATTGATAATAGTGAGTGTAATGAGTATAGTAATTGTCGTTCTATCGATCATATTAGCATAATATGGTTAATAATATGAGTTAGATTGATAACAATAAGGGTAATAAGTATAGTAATTGTCGTTCTATCGATCATATAACCATAATATGGTTAATAACATGAGTTAGATTGATAATAATAAGAGTAATAAGTATAGTGATTGTCGTTCTATCGATCATATGAGCATAATATGGCTAATAATATGAGTTAGATAGATAATAATAAGAGTAATAAGTATAGTAATTGTCGTTCTATCGATCATAATTGCATAATATGGTTAATAATATGAGTTAGAATGATAATAGTGAGTGTAATAAGTATAGTAATTGTCGTTCTATCGATCTTATAAGCATAATATGGCTAATAATATGAGTTAGGTTGATAATAATAAGAGTAATAAGTATAGTAATTGTCGTTCTATCGATCATAATTGCATAATATGGATAATAATATGAGTTAGATTGATAATAGTGAGTGTAATAAATATAGTAATTGTCGTTCTATCGCTCATATAAGCACAATATGGCTAATAATATGAGTTAGATTGATAATAATAAGAGTAATAAGTATAGTAATTGTCGTTCCATCGATCATATAAGCATAATATGGCTAATAATATGAGTTAGATTGATAACAATAAGAGTAATAAGTATAGTAATTGACGTTCTATCGGTCATATAACCATAATATGGCTAATAATATGAGTTAGATTGATAATAGTGAGTGTAATAAGTATAGAAATTGTCGTTCTATCCATCATATCTGCATAATATGGTTAATAATATGAGTTAGATTGATAATAATAAGAGTAATGAGTATAGTAATTGTCGTACTATCGATCATATAAGCATAATATGGCTAATAGCATGAGTTAGATTGATAATAATTAGAGTAATGAGTATAGTAATTGTCGTTCTATCGATCATATCTGCATAATATGGTTAATAATATGAGTTAGAATGATAATAGTGAGTGTAATAAGTATAGTAATTGTCGTTCTATCGATCTTATAAGCATAATATGGCTAATAATATGAGTTAGGTTGATAATAATAAGAGTAATAAGTATAGTAATTGTCGTTCTATCGATCATTTAAGCATAATATGGCTAATAATATGAGATAGATTGATAACAATAAGAGTAATAAGTATAGTAATTGTCGTTCTATCGATCATATAAGCATAATATGGCTAATAATATGAGTTAGATTTATAATAATAGGAGTAGTAAGTATAGTAATTGACGTTCTATCGGTCATATAACCATAATATGGCTAATAATATGAGTTAGATTGATAATAGCGAGTGTAATAAGTATTGAAATTGTCGTTCTATCCATCATATCTGCATAATATGGTTAATAATATGAGTTAGATTGATAATAATAAGAGTAATGAGTATAGTAATTGTCGTACTATCGATCATATAAGCATAATATGGCTAATAATATGAGTTAGATTTATAATAGTAAGAGTAATAAGTATAGTAATTGTCGTTCTATCGATCATATAAGCACAATATGGCTAATAATATGAGTTAGATTGATAATAATAAGAGTAATAAGTATAGTAATTGTCGTTCTATCGATCATATCTGCATAATATGGTTAATAATATGAGTTAGATTGATAATAATAAGAGTAATAAGTATAGTAATTGTCGTTCTATCGATCATATAACCATAATATGGCTATTAGCATGAGTTAGATTGATAATAATAAGAGTAATGAGTATAGTAATTGTCGTTCTATCGATCATATCTGCATAATATGGTTAATAATATGAGTTAGATTGATAATAATAAGAGTAATAAGTATAGTAATTGTCGTTATATCGATCATATAACCGTAATATGGCTAATAGCATGAGTTAGATTGATAATAATAAGAGTAATGAGTATAGTAATTGTCGTTCTATCGATCATATCTGCATAATATGGTAAATAATATGAGTTAGATTGATAATAGTGAGTGTAATAAATATAGTAATTGTCGTTCTATCGCTCATATAAGCACAATATGGCTAATAATATGAGTTAGATTGATAATAATAAGAGTAATAAGTATAGTAATTGTCGTTCTATCGATAATATATGCATAATATGGCTAATAATATGAGTTAGATTTATAATAATAAGAGTAATAAGTATAGTAATTGTCGTTCTATCGATCATATAAGCATAATATGGCTAATAATATGAGGTAGATCGATAATGATAAGAGTAATAAGTACAATAATTGTCGTTCTATCGATCTTATAAGCATAATATGGCTAATAATATGAGTTAGATCGATAATGATAAGAGTAATAAGTTCAATAATTGTCGTTCTATCGATCATATAAGCATAATATGGTTAATAATATGAGTTAGATTGATAATAGTGAGTGTAATAAGTATAGTAATTGTCGTTCTATCGATCATATTAGCATAATATGGTTATTAATACGAGTTAGATTGATAATAATGAGAGTAATAAGTATAGTAATTGTCGTTCTATCGATCATATAAGCATAATATGGCTAATAATATGAGTTAGATTGATAATAATAACAGTAATAAGTATAGTAATTGTCGTTCTATCGATAATATAAGCATAATATGGCTAATAATATGAGTCAGGTTGATAATAATAAGAGTAATAAGTATAGTGATTGTCGTTCTCTCGATCATATAAGCATAATATGGCTAATAATATGAGTTAGGTTGATAATAATAAGAGTAATAAGTATAGTAAATGTCGTGCTATCGATCATATCTGCATAATATGGTTAATAATATGAGTTAGATTGATAATAGTGAGTGTAATAAGTATAGTAATTGTCGTTTTATCGATCATATTAGCATAATATGGTTAATAACATGAGTTAGATTGATAATAGTAAGAGTAATAAGTATAGTGATTGTCGTTCTATCGATCATATAAGCATAATATGGCTAATAATATGGGTTAGATTGATAATAATAAGAGTAATAAGTATAGTAATTGTCGTTCTATCGATCATAATTGCATAATATGGATAATAATATGAGTTAGATTGATAATAGTGAGTGTAATAAATATAGTAATTGTCGTTCTATCGCTCATATAAGCACAATATGGCTAATAATATGAGTTAGATTGATAATAATAAGAGTAATGAGTATAGTAATTGTCGTTCTATCGATCATATCTGCATAATATGGTTAATAATATGAGTTAGATTGATAATAATAAGAGTAATAAGTATAGTAATTGTCGTTATATCGATCATATAACCATAATATGGCTAATAGCATGAGTTAGATTGATAATAATAAGAGTAATGAGTATAGTAATTGTCGTTCTATCGATCATATCTGCATAATATGGTAAATAATATGAGTTAGATTGATAATAGTGAGTGTAATAAATATAGTAATTGTCGTTCTATCGCTCATATAAGCACAATATGGCTAATAATATGAGTTAGATTGATAATAATAAGAGTAATAAGTATAGTAATTGTCGTTCCATCGATCATATAAGCATAATATGGCTAATAATATGAGTTAGATTGATAACAATAAGAGTAATAAGTATACTAATTGTCGTTCTATCGATCATATAAGCATAATATGGCTAATAATATGAGTTAGATTGATAACATTAAGAGTAATAAGTATAGTAATTGTCGTTCTATCGATCATATAAGCATAATATGGCTAATAATACGAGTTAGCTTGATAATAATACGAGTAATAAGTATAGTAAATGTCGTGCTATCGATCATATCTGCATAATATGGTTAATAATATGAGTTAGATTGATAATAGTGAGTGTAATTAGTATAGTAATTGTCGTTCTATCGATCATATTAGCATAATATGGTTAATAATATGAGTTAGATTGATAATAATAAGAGTAATAAGTATAGTAATTGTCGTTCTATCGATCATATAAGCATAATATGGGTAATAATATGAGTTAGATTGATAATAATAAGAGTAGTGAGTATAGTAATTGTCGTTCTATCGATCATATAAGCATAATATGGCTAATAATATGAGTTAGATTGATAATAATAAGAGTAATAAGTATAGTAATTGTCGTTCTATCGATCATTTAAGCATAATATGGCTAATAATATGAGTTAGATTGATAACAATAAGAGTAATAAGTATAGTAATTGTCGTTCTATCGATAATATATGCATAATATGGCTAATAATATGAGTTAGATTTATAATAATAAGAGTAATAAGTATAGTAATTGTAGTTCTATCGATCATATAAGCATAATATGGCTAATAATATGAGGTAGATCGATAATGATAAGAGTAATAAGTACAATAATTGTCGTTCTATCGATCTTATAAGCATAATATGGCTAATAATATGAGTTAGATCGATAATGATAAGAGTAATAAGTTCAATAATTGTCGTTCTATCGATCATATAAGCATAATATGGTTAATAATATGAGTTAGATTGATAATAGTGAGTGTAATAAGTATAGTAATTGTCGTTCTATCGATCATATTAGCATAATATGGTTATTAATACGAGTTAGATTGATAATAATGAGAGTAATAAGTATAGTAATTGTCGTTGTATCGATCATATAAGCATAATATGGCTAATAATATGAGTTAGATTGATAATAATAACAGTAATAAGTATAGTAATTGTCGTTCTATCGATAATATAAGCATAATATGGCTAATAATATGAGTCAGGTTGATAATAATAAGAGTAATAAGTATAGTGATTGTCGTTCTCTCGATCATATAAGCATAATATGGCTAATAATATGAGTTAGGTTGATAATAATAAGAGTAATAAGTATAGTAAATGTCGTGCTATCGATCATATCTGCATAATATGGTTAATAATATGAGTTAGATTGATAATAGTGAGTGTAATAAGTATAGTAATTGTCGTTTTATCGATCATATTAGCATAATATGGTTAATAACATGAGTTAGATTGATAATAGTAAGAGTAATAAGTATAGTGATTGTCGTTCTATCGATCATATAAGCATAATATGGCTAATAATATGGGTTAGATTGATAATAATAAGAGTAATAAGTATAGTAATTGTCGTTCTATCGATCATAATTGCATAATATGGATAATAATATGAGTTAGATTGATAATAGTGAGTGTAATAAATATAGTAATTGTCGTTCTATCGCTCATATAAGCACAATATGGCTAATAATATGAGTTAGATTGATAATAATAAGAGTAATGAGTATAGTAATTGTCGTTCTATCGATCATATCTGCATAATATGGTTAATAATATGAGTTAGATTGATAATAATAAGAGTAATAAGTATAGTAATTGTCGTTATATCGATCATATAACCATAATATGGCTAATAGCATGAGTTAGATTGATAATAATAAGAGTATTGAGTATAGTAATTGTCGTTCTATCGATCATATCTGCATAATATGGTAAATAATATGAGTTAGATTGATAATAGTGAGTGTAATAAATATAGTAATTGTCGTTCTATCGCTCATATAAGCACAATATGGCTAATAATATGAGTTAGATTGATAATAATAAGAGTAATAAGTATAGTAATTGTCGTTCCATCGATCATATAAGCATAATATGGCTAATAATATGAGTTAGATTGATAACAATAAGAGTAATAAGTATACTAATTGTCGTTCTATCGATCATATAAGCATAATATGGCTAATAATATGAGTTAGATTGATAACATTAAGAGTAATAAGTATAGTAATTGTCGTTCTATCGATCATATAAGCATAATATGGCTAATAATACGAGTTAGCTTGATAATAATACGAGTAATAAGTATAGTAAATGTCGTGCTATCGATCATATCTGCATAATATGGTTAATAATATGAGTTAGATTGATAATAGTGAGTGTAATTAGTATAGTAATTGTCGTTCTATCGATCATATTAGCATAATATGGTTAATAATATGAGTTAGATTGATAATAATAAGAGTAATAAGTATAGTAATTGTCGTTCTATCGATCATATAAGCATAATATGGGTAATAATATGAGTTAGATTGATAATAATAAGAGTAGTGAGTATAGTAATTGTCGTTCTATCGATCATATGAGCATAATATGGGTAATAATATGAGTTGGATTGATAATGATAAGAGTAATGAGTATATTAATTGTAGTTCTATCGATCATATAAGCATAATATGTCTAATAATATGAGTTAGATTTATAATAATAGGAGTAATAAGTATAGTAATTGTCGTTCTATCGATCATATAAGCACAATATGGCTAATAATATGAGTTAGATTGATAATAATAACAGTAATAAGTATAGTAATTGTAGTTCTATCGATAATATAAGCATAATATGGCTAATAATATGAGTTAGATTGATAATACTAAGAGTAGTGAGTATAGTAATTCTCATTCTATTGATCATATAAGGATAATATGGCTAATAATATGAGTTAGATTGATAATAATAAGCGTAATAAGTATAGTAATTGTCGTTCTATCGATAATATAAGCATAATATGGCTAATAATATGAGTTAGGTAGATAATAATAAGAGAAATAAGTATAGTAATTGTCGTTCTATCGATCATTTAAGCATAATATGGCTAATAATATGAGTTAGATTGATAATAATAAGAGTAATAACTATAGTAAATGTCGTGCTATCGATCATATCTGCATAATATGGTTAATAATATGAGTTAGAATGATAATAGTGAGTGTAATAACTATAGTAATTGTCGTTCTATCGATCATATTAGCATAATATGGTTAATAACGTGAGTTAGATTGATAATAATAAGAGTAATAAGTATAGTGATTGTCGTTCTATCGATCATATAAGCATAATATGGCTAATAATATGAGTTAGGTTGATAATAATAAGAGTAATAAGTATAGTAATTGTCGTTCTATCGATCATATAAGCATAATATGGCTAATAATATGAGTTAGATTGATAATAATAAGAGTAATGAGTATAGTAATTCCGTTCTATCGACAATATAAGCATAATATGGCTAATAATATGAGTTAGATTGATAATAATAACAGTAATAAGTATAGTAATTGTCGTTCTATCGATCATATCTGCATAATATGGTTAATAATATCAGTTAGATTGATAATAATAAGAGTAATGAGTATAGTAATTGTCGTACTATCGATCATATAAGCATAATATGGCTAATAATATGAGTTAGATTTATAATAATAAGAGTAATAAGTATAGTAATTGTCGTTCTATCGATCATATAAGCACAATATGGCTAATAATATGAGTTAGATTGATAATAATAAGAGTAATAAGTATAGTAATTGTCGTTCTATCGATCATATCTGCATAATATGGTCAATAATATGAGTTAGGTAGATAATAATAAGAGTAATAAGTATAGTAATTGTCGTTCTATCGATCATTTAAGCATAATATGGCTAATAATATGAGTTAGATTGATAATAATAAGAGTAATGAGTACAGTAATTGTCCGTCTATCGATCATATAAGCATAATGTGGCTAATAATATGAGTTAGATTTATAATAATAAGAGTAATAAGTATAGTAATTGTCGTTCTATCGATAATATAAGCATAATATGGCTAATAATATGAGTTAGGTTGATAATATTACGAGTAATAAGTATACTAATTGTCGTTCTATCGATCATATAAGCATAATATGGCTAATAATATGAGTTAGGTTGATAATAATAAGCGTAATAAATATAGTAAATGTCGTGCTATCGATCATATCTGCATAATATGGTTAATAATATGAGTTAGATTGAGAATAGTGAGTGTAATAAGTATAGTAATTGTCGTTCTATGGATCATATGAGCATAATATGGGTAATAATATGAGTTGGATTAATAATGATAAGAGTAATGAGTATAGTAATTGTCGTTCTATCGATCATATAAGCATAATATGGCTAATAATATGAGTTAGATTGATAATAATAAGAGTAATAAGTATAGTAATTGTCGTTCTATCGATCATTTAAGCATAATATGGCTAATAATATGAGTTAGATTGATAACAATAGGAGTAATAAGTATACTAATTGTCGTTCTATCGATCATTTAAGCCTAATATGGCTAATAATATGAGTTAGATTGATAACAATAAGAGTAATAAGTATACTAATTGTCGTTCTATCGATCATATAAGCATAATATGGCTAATAATATGAGTTAGGTTGATAATAATAAGCGTAATAAATATAGTAAATGTCGTGCTATCGATCATATCTGCATAATATGGTTAATAATATGAGTTAGATTGATAATAGTGAGTGTAATAAGTATAGTAATTGTCGTTCTATCGATCATATGAGCATAATATGGGTAATAATATGAGTTGGATTGATAATGATAAGAGTAATGAGTATAGTAATTGTCGTTCTATCGATCATATAAGCATAATATAGCTAATAATATGAGTTAGATCGATAATGATAAGAGTAATAAGTACAATAATTGTCGTTCTATCGATCATATAAGCATAATATGGCTAATAATATGAGTTAGATCGATAATGATAAGATTAATAAGTACAATAATTGTCGTGCTATCGATCATATAAGCATAATATGGTTAATAATATGAGTTAGATTGATAATAGTGAGTGTAATAAGTATAGTAATTGTCGTTCTATCGATCATATTAGCATAATATGGTTAATAATATGAGTTAGATTGATAACAATAAGGGTAATAAGTATAGTAATTGTCGTTCTATCGATCATATTAGCATAATATGGTTAATAACATGAGTTAGATTGATAATAATAAGAGTAATAAGTATAGTGATTGTCGTTCTATCGATCATATGAGCATAATATGGCTAATAATATGAGTTAGATTGATAATAATAAGAGTAATAAGTATAGTAATTGTCGTTCTATCGATCATAATTGCATAATATGGTTAATAATATGAGTTAGAATGATAATAGTGAGTGTAATAAGTATAGTAATTGTCGTTCTATCGATCTTATAAGCATAATATGGCTAATAATATGAGTTAGGTTGATAATAATAAGAGTAATAAGTATAGTAATTGTCGTTCTATCGATCATTTAAGCATAATATGGCTAATAATATGAGATAGATTGATAACAATAAGAGTAATAAGTATAGTAATTGTCGTTCTATCGATCATATAAGCATAATATGGCTAATAATATGAGTTAGATTGATAATAATAAGAGTAATAAGTATAGTAATTGTCGTTCTATCGATCATTTAAGCATAATATGGCTAATAATATGAGTTAGATTGATAACAATAGGAGTAATAAGTATACTAATTGTCGTTCTATCGATCATTTAAGCATAATATGGCTAATAATATGAGTTAGATTGATAACAATAAGAGTAATAAGTATACTAATTGTCGTTCTATCGATCATATAAGCATAATATGGCTAATAATATGAGTTAGGTTGATAATAATAAGCGTAATAAATATAGTAAATGTCGTGCTATCGATCATATCTGCATAATATGGTTAATAATATGAGTTAGATTGATAATAGTGAGTGTAATAAGTATAGTAATTGTCGTTCTATCGATCATATGAGCATAATATGGGTAATAATATGAGTTGGATTGATAATGATAAGAGTAATGAGTATAGTAATTGTCGTTCTATCGATCATATAAGCATAATATAGCTAATAATATGAGTTAGATCGATAATGATAAGAGTAATAAGTACAATAATTGTCGTTCTATCGATCATATAAGCATAATATGGCTAATAATATGAGTTAGATCGATAATGATAAGATTAATAAGTACAATAATTGTCGTGCTATCGATCATATAAGCATAATATGGTTAATAATATGAGTTAGATTGATAATAGTGAGTGTAATAAGTATAGTAATTGTCGTTCTATCGATCATATTAGCATAATATGGTTAATAATATGAGTTAGATTGATAACAATAAGGGTAATAAGTATAGTAATTGTCGTTCTATCGATCATATTAGCATAATATGGTTAATAACATGAGTTAGATTGATAATAATAAGAGTAATAAGTATAGTGATTGTCGTTCTATCGATCATATGAGCATAATATGGCTAATAATATGAGTTAGATTGATAATAATAAGAGTAATAAGTATAGTAATTGTCGTTCTATCGATCATAATTGCATAATATGGTTAATAATATGAGTTAGAATGATAATAGTGAGTGTAATAAGTATAGTAATTGTCGTTCTATCGATCTTATAAGCATAATATGGCTAATAATATGAGTTAGGTTGATAATAATAAGAGTAATAAGTATAGTGATTGTCGTTCTATCGATCATATAAGCATAATATGGCTAATAATATGAGTTAGGTTGATAATAATAAGAGTAATAAGTATAGTAAATGTCGTGCTATCGATCATATCTGCATAATATGGTTAATAATATGAGTTAGATTGATAATAGTGAGTGTAATAAGTATAGTAATTGTCGTTTTATCGATCATATTAGCATAATATGGTTAATAACATGAGTTAGATTGATAATAATAAGAGTAGTGAGTATAGTAATTGTCGTTCTATCGATCATATAAGCATAATATGGCTAATAATATGAGTTAGATTGATAACAATAAGAGTAATAAGTATAGTAATTGTCGTTCCATCGATCATATAAGCATAATATGGCTAGTAATATGAGTTAGGTTGATAATAATAAGCGTAATAAATATAGTAAATGTCGTGCTATCGATCATATCTGCATAATATGGTTAATAATATGAGTTAGATTGATAATAGTGAGTGTAATAAGTATAGTAATTGTCGTTCTAACGATCATATGAGCATAATATGGGTAATAATATGAGTTGGATTGATAGTGATAAGAGTAATGAGTATAGTAATTGTAGTGCTATCGATCATATAAGCATAATATGTCTAATAATATGAGTTAGATTCATAATAATAAGAGTAATAAGTATAGTAATTGTCGTTCTATCGATCATATAAGCATAATATGTCTAATAATATGAATTAGATCGATAATGATAAGAGTAATACGTACAATAATTGTCGTTCTATCGATCATATAAGCATAATATGGCTAATAATATGAGTTAGATCGATAATGATAAGAGTAATAAGTACAATAATTGTCGTTCTATCGATCATATAAGCATAATATGGTTAATAATATGAGTTAGATTGATAATAGTGAGTGTAATAAGTATAGTAATTGTCGTTCTATCGATCATATTAGCATAATATGGTTAATAATATGAGTTAGATTGATAACAATAAGAGTAATAAGTATAGTAATTGTCGTTCTATCGATCATATTAGCATAATATGGTTAATAACATGAGTTAGATTGATAATAGTGAGTGTAATAAGTATAGTAATTGTCGTTCTATCGATCATATGAGCATAATATGGGTAATAATATGAGTTGGATTGATAATGATAAGAGTAATGAGTATAGTAATTGTCGTTCTATCGATCATATAAGCATAATATGGCTAATAATATGAGTTAGATTGACAATAATAAGAGTAATAAGTATACTAATTGTCGTTCTATCGATCATTTAAGCATAATATGGCTAATAATATGAGTTAGATTGATAACAATAGTAGTAATAAGTATACTAATTGTCGTTCTATCGATCATATAAGCATAATATGGCTAATAATATGAGTTAGGTTGATAATAATAAGCGTAATAAATATAGTAAATGTCGTGCTATCGATCATATCTGCATAATATGGTTAATAATATGAGTTAGATTGATAATAGTGAGTGTAATAAAAATAGTAATTGTCGTTCTATCGATCATATGAGCACAATATGGGGAATAATATGAGTTGGATTGATAATGATAAGAATAATGAGTATAGTAATTGTAGTTCTATCGATCATATAAGCATAATATGTCTAATAATATGAGTTAGATTCATAATAATAAGAGTAATAAGTATAGTAATTGTCCTTCTATCGATCATATAAGCATAATATGGCTAATAATATGAGTTAGATCGATAATGATAAGAGTAATAAGTACAATAATTGTCGTTCTATCGATCATATAAGCATAATATGGTTAACAATATGAGTTAGATTGATAATAGTGAGTGTAATAAGTATAGTAATTGTCGTTCTATCGATCATATAAGCATAATATGGCTAATAATATGAGTTAGATTTATAATAATAGGAGTAGTAAGTATAGTAATTGACGTTCTATCGGTCATATAACCATAATATGGCTAATAATATGAGTTAGATTGATAATAGTGAGTGTAATAAGTATAGAAATTGTCGTTCTATCCATCATATCTGCATAATATGGTTAATAATATGAGTTAGATTGATAATAATAAGAGTAATGAGTATAGTAATTGTCGTACTATCGATCATATAAGCATAATATGGCTAATAATATGAGTTAGATTTATAATAGTAAGAGTAATAAGTATAGTAATTGTCGTTCTATCGATCATATAAGCACAATATGGCTAATAATATGAGTTAGATTGATAATAATAAGAGTAATAAGTATAGTAATTGTCGTTCTATCGATCATATCTGCATAATATGGTTAATAATATGAGTTAGATTGATAATAATAAGAGTAATAAGTATAGTAATTGTCGTTCTATCGATAATATAAGCATAATATGGCTAATAATATGAGTTAGATTTATAATAATAAGAGTAATAAGTACAGTAATTGTCGCTCTATCGATCATATAAGCATAATATGGCTAATAATATGAGTTAGATCGATAATGATAAGAGTAATAAGTACAATAATTGTCGTTCTATCGATCTTATAAGCATAATATGGCTAATAATATGTGTTAGATCGATATTGATAAGAGTAATAAGTTCAATAATTGTCGTTCTATCGATCATATAAGCATAATATGGTTAATAATATGAGTTAGATTGATAATAGTGAGTGTAATAAATATAGTAATTGTCGTTCTATCGCTCATATAAGCACAATATGGCTAATAATATGAGTTAGATTGATAATAATAAGAGTAATAAGTATAGTAATTGTCGTTCTATCGATAATATAAGCATAATATGGCTAATAATATGAGTTAGATTTATAATAATAAGAGTAATAAGTACAGTAATTGTCGTTCTATCGATCATATAAGCATAATATGGCTAATAATATGAGTTAGATCGATAATGATAAGAGTAATAAGTACAATAATTGTCGTTCTATCGATCTTATAAGCATAATATGGCTAATAATATGTGTTAGATCGATAATGATAAGAGTAATAAGTTCAATAATTGTCGTTCTATCGATCATATAAGCATAATATGGTTAATAATATGAGTTAGATTGATAATAGTGAGCGTAATAAGTATAGTAATTGTCGTTCTATCGATCATATTAGCATAATATGGCTAATAATATGAGTTAGATTGATAATAATAACAGTAATAAGTATAGTAATTGTCGTTCTATCGATAATATCTGCATAATATGGTTAATAATATGAGTTAGATTGATAATAATAAGAGTAATAGGTATAGTAATTGTCCTTATATCGATCATATAAGCATAATATGGCTAATAGCATGAGTTAGATTGATAATAATAAGAGTAATGAGTATAGTAATTGTCGTTCTATCGATCATATCTGCATAATATGGTTAATAATATGAGTTAGATTGATAATAATAAGAGCAATGATTATAGTGGTTGTCGTACTATCGATCATGTAAGCATAATATGGCTAATAATATTAGGTAGATTGATAATAATAAGTGTAATAAGTATAGTAATTGTCGACCTATCGATCATAATTGCATAATATGGGTAATAATATGAGTTAGATTGATGATAATAAGAGCAATGAGTATAGTAATTGTCGTACTATCGATCATATAAGCATAATATGGCTAATAATATGAGTTAGATTTATAATAATAGGAGTAATAAGTATAGTAATTGTCGTTCTATCGATCATATAAGCACAATATGGCTAATAATATGAGTTAGATTGATAATAATAATAGTAATAAGTATAGTAATTGTCGTTCTATCGATAATATAAGCATAATATGGCTAATAATATGAGTTAGATTGATAATAATAAGAGTAATAAGTATAGTGATTGTCTTTCTATCGATCATATAAGCATAATATGGCTAATAATATGAGTTAGGTTGATAATATTACGAGTAATAAGTATAGTAAATGTCGTGCTATCGATCATATCTGCATAATATGGTTAATAATATGAGTTAGACTGATAATAGTGAGTGTAATAAGTATAGTAATTGTCGTTCTATCGATCATATTAGCGTAATATGGTTAATAATATGAGTTAGATTGATAATAATAAGACTAATAAGTATAGTAATTGTCGTTCTATCGATCATATAAGCATAATATGGCTAATAATATGAGTTAGATTGATAATAATAAGAGTAGTGAGTATAGTAATTGTCGTTCTATCGATCTTATAAGCATAATATGGCTAATAATATGAGTTAGATTGATAACAATAAGAGTAATAAGTATAGTAATTGTCGTTCTATCGATCATATAAGCATAATATGGCTAATAATATGAGTTAGGTTGATAATAATAAGCGTAATAAATATAGTAAATGTCGTGCTATCGATCATATCTGCATAATATGGTTAATAATATGAGTTAGATTGATAATAGTGAGTGTAATAAGTATAGTAATTGTCGTTCTAACGATCATATGAGCATAATATGGGTAATAATATGAGTTGGATTGATAGTGATAAGAGTAATGAGTATAGTAATTGTAGTGCTATCGATCATATAAGCATAATATGTCTAATAATATGAGTTAGATTCATAATAATAAGAGTAATAAGTATAGTAATTGTCGTTCTATCGATCATATAAGCATAATATGTCTAATAATATGAATTAGATCGATAATGATAAGAGTAATACGTACAATAATTGTCGTTCTATCGATCATATAAGCATAATATGGCTAATAATATGAGTTAGATCGATAATGATAAGAGTAATAAGTACAATAATTGTCGTTCTATCGATCATATAAGCATAATATGGTTAATAATATGAGTTAGATTGATAATAGTGAGTGTAATAAGTATAGTAATTGTCGTTCTATCGATCATATTAGCATAATATGGTTAATAATATGAGTTAGATTGATAACAATAAGAGTAATAAGTATAGTAATTGTCGTTCTATCGATCATATTAGCATAATATGGTTAATAACATGAGTTAGATTGATAATAGTGAGTGTAATAAGTATAGTAATTGTCGTTCTATCGATCATATGAGCATAATATGGGTAATAATATGAGTTGGATTGATAATGATAAGAGTAATGAGTATAGTAATTGTCGTTCTATCGATCATATAAGCATAATATGGCTAATAATATGAGTTAGATTGACAATAATAAGAGTAATAAGTATACTAATTGTCGTTCTATCGATCATTTAAGCATAATATGGCTAATAATATGAGTTAGATTGATAACAATAGTAGTAATAAGTATACTAATTGTCGTTCTATCGATCATATAAGCATAATATGGCTAATAATATGAGTTAGGTTGATAATAATAAGCGTAATAAATATAGTAAATGTCGTGCTATCGATCATATCTGCATAATATGGTTAATAATATGAGTTAGATTGATAATAGTGAGTGTAATAAAAATAGTAATTGTCGTTCTATCGATCATATGAGCACAATATGGGGAATAATATGAGTTGGATTGATAATGATAAGAATAATGAGTATAGTAATTGTAGTTCTATCGATCATATAAGCATAATATGTCTAATAATATGAGTTAGATTCATAATAATAAGAGTAATAAGTATAGTAATTGTCGTTCTATCGATCATATAAGCATAATATGGCTAATAATATGAGTTAGATCGATAATGATAAGAGTAATAAGTACAATAATTGTCGTTCTATCGATCATATAAGCATAATATGGTTAACAATATGAGTTAGATTGATAATAGTGAGTGTAATAAGTATAGTAATTGTCGTTCTATCGATCATATAAGCATAATATGGCTAATAATATGAGTTAGATTTATAATAATAGGAGTAGTAAGTATAGTAATTGACGTTCTATCGGTCATATAACCATAATATGGCTAATAATATGAGTTAGATTGATAATAGTGAGTGTAATAAGTATAGAAATTGTCGTTCTATCCATCATATCTGCATAATATGGTTAATAATATGAGTTAGATTGATAATAATAAGAGTAATAAGTATAGTAATTGTCGTTCTATCGATCATATCTGCATAATATGGTTAATAATATGAGTTAGATTGATAATAATAAGAGTAATAAGTATAGTAATTGTCGTTCTATCGATAATATAAGCATAATATGGCTAATAATATGAGTTAGATTTATAATAATAAGAGTAATAAGTACAGTAATTGTCGCTCTATCGATCATATAAGCATAATATGGCTAATAATATGAGTTAGATCGATAATGATAAGAGTAATAAGTACAATAATTGTCGTTCTATCGATCTTATAAGCATAATATGGCTAATAATATGTGTTAGATCGATATTGATAAGAGTAATAAGTTCAATAATTGTCGTTCTATCGATCATATAAGCATAATATGGTTAATAATATGAGTTAGATTGATAATAGTGAGTGTAATAAATATAGTAATTGTCGTTCTATCGCTCATATAAGCACAATATGGCTAATAATATGAGTTAGATTGATAATAATAAGAGTAATAAGTATAGTAATTGTCGTTCTATCGATAATATAAGCATAATATGGCTAATAATATGAGTTAGATTTATAATAATAAGAGTAATAAGTACAGTAATTGTCGTTCTATCGATCATATAAGCATAATATGGCTAATAATATGAGTTAGATCGATAATGATAAGAGTAATAAGTACAATAATTGTCGTTCTATCGATCTTATAAGCATAATATGGCTAATAATATGTGTTAGATCGATAATGATAAGAGTAATAAGTTCAATAATTGTCGTTCTATCGATCATATAAGCATAATATGGTTAATAATATGAGTTAGATTGATAATAGTGAGCGTAATAAGTATAGTAATTGTCGTTCTATCGATCATATTAGCATAATATGGCTAATAATATGAGTTAGATTGATAATAATAACAGTAATAAGTATAGTAATTGTCGTTCTATCGATAATATAACCATAATATGGCTAATAATATGAGTCAGGTTGATAATAATAAGAGTAATAAGTATAGTAATTGTCGTTCTATCGATCATATAAGCATAATATGGCTAATAATATGAGTTAGATTGATAATAATAAGAGTAATAAGTATAGTAATTGTCGTTCTATCGATCATATCTGCATAATATGGTTAATAATATGAGTTAGATTGATAATAATAAGAGTAATATGTATAGTAATTGTCCTTATATCGATCATATAAGCATAATATGGCTAATAGCATGAGTTAGATTGATAATAATAAGAGTAATAAGTATAGTAATTGTCGTTCTATCGATCATATCTGCATAATATGGTTAATAATATGAGTTAGATTGATAATAATAAGAGTAATAGGTATAGTAATTGTCCTTATATCGATCATATAAGCATAATATGGCTAATAGCATGAGTTAGATTGATAATAATAAGAGTAATGAGTATAGTAATTGTCGTTCTATCGATCATATCTGCATAATATGGTTAATAATATGAGTTAGATTGATAATAATAAGAGCAATGATTATAGTGGTTGTCGTACTATCGATCATGTAAGCATAATATGGCTAATAATATTAGGTAGATTGATAATAATAAGTGTAATAAGTATAGTAATTGTCGACCTATCGATCATAATTGCATAATATGGGTAATAATATGAGTTAGATTGATGATAATAAGAGCAATGAGTATAGTAATTGTCGTACTATCGATCATATAAGCATAATATGGCTAATAATATGAGTTAGATTTATAATAATAGGAGTAATAAGTATAGTAATTGTCGTTCTATCGATCATATAAGCACAATATGGCTAATAATATGAGTTAGATTGATAATAATAATAGTAATAAGTATAGTAATTGTCGTTCTATCGATAATATAAGCATAATATGGCTAATAATATGAGTTAGATTGATAATAATAAGAGTAATAAGTATAGTGATTGTCTTTCTATCGATCATATAAGCATAATATGGCTAATAATATGAGTTAGGTTGATAATATTACGAGTAATAAGTATAGTAAATGTCGTGCTATCGATCATATCTGCATAATATGGTTAATAATATGAGTTAGACTGATAATAGTGAGTGTAATAAGTATAGTAATTGTCGTTCTATCGATCATATTAGCATAATATGGTTAATAATATGAGTTAGATTGATAATAATAAGACTAATAAGTATAGTAATTGTCGTTCTATCGATCATATAAGCATAATATGGCTAATAATATGAGTTAGATTGATAATAATAAGAGTAGTGAGTATAGTAATTGTCGTTCTATCGATCTTATAAGCATAATATGGCTAATAATATGAGTTAGATTGATAACAATAAGAGTAATAAGTATAGTAATTGTCGTTCGTTCTATCGATCATATAAGCATAATATGGCTAATAATATGAGTTAGGTTGATAATAATAAGCGTAATAAATATAGTAAATGTCGTGCTATCGATCATATCTGCATAATATGGTTAATAATATGAGTTAGATTGATAATAGTGAGTGTAATAAGTATAGTAATTGTCGTTCTAACGATCATATGAGCATAATATGGGTAATAATATGAGTTGGATTGATAATGATAATAGTAATGAGTATAGTAATTGTAGTTCTATCGATCATATAAGCATAATATGTCTAATAATGCGAGTTAGATTCATAATAATAAGAGTAATAAGTATAGTAATTGTCGTTCTATCGATCATATAAGCATAATATGGCTAATAATATGAGTTAGATCGATAATGATAAGAGTAATAAGTACAATAATTGTCGTTCTATCGATCATATAAGCATAATATGGCTAATAATATGAGTTAGATCGATAATGATAAGAGTAATAAGTACAATAATTGTCGTTCTATCGATCATATAAGCATAATATGGTTAATAATATGAGTTAGATTGATAATAGTGAGTGTAATAAGTATAGTAAATGTCGTGCTATCGAACATATCTGCATAATATGGCTAATACTATGAGTTAGATTTATAATAATAAGAGTAATAAATATAGTAATTGTCGTCCTATCGATCATATCTGCATAATATGGTTAATAATATGAGTTAGATTGATAATAATAAGAGTAATAGGTATAGTAATTGTCCTTATATCGATCATATAAGCATAATATGGCTAATAGCATGAGTTAGATTTATAATAATAAGAGTAATAAATATAGTAATTGTCGTCCTATCGATCATATCTGCATAATATGGTTAATAATATCAGTTAGATTGATAATAATAAGAGTAATAAGTATAGTAATTGTCGTACTATCGATCATATAAGCATAATATGGCTAATAATATGAGTTAGATTTATAATAATAAGAGTAATAAGTATAGTAATTGTCGTTCTATCGATCATATAAGCACAATATGGCTAATAATATGAGTTAGATTGATAATAATAAGAGTAATAAGTATAGTAATTGTCGTTCTATCGATCATATCTGCATAATATGGTCAATAATATGAGTTAGATTGATAAGAATAAGAGTAATAAGTATAGTAATTGTCGTTCTATCGATCATATCTGCATAATATGGTTAATAATATGAGTTAGATTGATAATAATAAGAGTAATAGGTATAGTAATTGTCCTTATATCGATCATATAAGCATAATATGGCTAATAGCATGAGTTAGATTGATAATAATAAGAGTAATGAGTATAGTAATTGTCGTTCTATCGATCATATCTGCATAATATCGTTAATAATATGAGTTAGATTGATAATAATAAGAGCAATGAGTATAGTAGTTGTCGTACTATCGATCATGTAAGCATAATATGGCTAATAATATTAGGTAGATTGATAATAATAAGTGTAATAAGTATAGTAATTGTCGTCCTATCGATCATAATTGCATAATATGGGTAATAATATGAGTTAGATTGATGATAATAAGAGCAATGAGTATAGTAATTGTCGTACTATCGATCATATAAGCATAATATGGCTAATAATATGAGTTAGATTTATAATAATAGGAGTAATAAGTATAGTAATTGTCGTTCTATCGATCATATAAGCACAATATGGCTAATAATATAAGTTAGATTGATAATAATAACAGTAATAAGTATAGTAATTGTCATTCTATCGATAATATAAGCATAATATGGCTAATAATATGAGTTAGATTGATAATACTAAGAGTAGTGAGTATAGTAATTCTCGTTCTATGGATCATATAAGCATAATATGGCTAATAATATGAGTTCGATTGATAATAATAAGCGTAATAAGTATAGTAATTGTCGTTCTATCGATAATATAAGCATAATATGGCTAATATTATGAGTTAGGTAGATAATAATAAGAGTAATAAGCATAGTAATTGTCGTTCTATCGATAATATAAGCATAATATGGCTAATAATATGAGTTAGGTAGATAATAATAAGAGTAATAAGTATAGTGATTGTATTTCTATCGATCATATAAGCATAATATGGCTAATAATATGAGTTAGGTTGATAATATTACGAGTAATAAGTATAGTAAATGTCGTGCTATCGATCATATAAGCATAATATGGCTAATAATATGAGTTAGATTGATAATAATAACAGTAATAAGTATAGTAATTGTCGTTCTATCGATAATATAAGCATAATATGGCTAATAATATGAGTTAGATTGATAATAATAAGAGTAATAAGTATAGTGATTGTCTTTCTATCGATCATATAAGCATAATATGGCTAATAATATGAGTTAGGTTGATAATATTACGAGTAATAAGTATAGTAAATGTCGTGCTATCGATCATATCTGCATAATATGGTTAATAATATGAGTTAGACTGATAATAGTGAGTGTAATAAGTATAGTAATTGTCGTTCTATCGATCATATTAGCATAATATGGTTAATAATATGAGTTAGATTGATAATAATAAGACTAATAAGTATAGTAATTGTCGTTCTATCGATCATATAACCATAATATGGCTAATAGCATGAGTTAGATTGATAATAATAAGAGTAATGAGTATAGTAATTGTCGTTCTATCGATCATATCTGCATAATATGGTTAATAATATGAGTTAGATTGATAATAATAAGAGTAATAAGTATAGTAATTGTCGTTATATCGATCATATAACCATAATATGGCTAATAGCATGAGTTAGATTGATAATAATAAGAGTAATAAGTACAGTAATTGTCGTTCCATCGATCATAGTTGCATAATATGGATAATAATATGAGTTAGATTGATAATAGTGAGTGTAATAAATATAGTAATTGTCGTTCTATCGCACATATAAGCACAATATGGCTAATAATATGAGTTAGATTGATAATAATAAGAGAAATAAGTATAGTAATTGTCGTTCCATCGATCATATAAGCATAATATGGCTAATAATATGAGTTAGATTGATAACAATAAGAGTAATAAGTATACTAATTGTCGTTCTATCGATCATATAAGCATAATATGGCTAATAATATGAGTTAGATTTATAATAATAGGAGTAGTAAGTATAGTAATTGACGTTCTATCGGTCATATAACCATAATATGGCTAATAATATGAGTTAGATTGATAATAGTGAGTGTAATAAGTATAGAAATTGTCGTTCTATCCATCATATCTGCATAATATGGTTAATAATATGAGTTAGATTGATAATAATAAGAGTAATGAGTATAGTAATTGTCGTACTATCGATCATATAAGCATAATATGGCTAATAATATGAGTTAGATTTATAATAGTAAGTGTAATAAGTATAGTAATTGTCGTTCTATCGATCATATAAGCACAATATGGCTAATAATATGAGTTAGATTGATAATAATAAGAGTAATAAGTATAGTAATTGTCGTTCTATCGATCATATCTGCATAATATGGTTAATAATATGAGTTAGATTGATAATAATAAGAGTAATAAGTATAGTAATTGTCGTTATATCGATCATATAAGCACAATATGGCTAATAGCATGAGTTAGATTGATAATAATAAGAGTAATGAGTATAGTAATTGTCGTTCTATCGATCACATCTGCATAATATGGTTAATAACATGAGTTAGATTGATAATAATAAGAGTAATAAGTATAGTAATTGTCGTTATATCGATCATATAACCATAATATGGCTAATAGCATGAGTTAGATTGATAATAATAAGAGTAATGAGTATAGTAATTGTCGTTCTATCGATCATATCTGCATAATATGGTCAATAATATGAGTTAGATTGATAATAGTGAGTGTAATAAATATAGTAATTGTCGTTCTATCGCTCATATAAGCACAATATGGCTAATAATATGAGTTAGATTGATAATAATAAGAGTAATAAGTATAGTAATTGTCGTTCTATCGATAATATAAGCATAATATGGCTAATAATATGAGTTAGATTTATAATAATAAGAGTAATAAGTACAGTAATTGTCGTTCTATCGATCATATAAGCATAATATGGCTAATAATATGAGTTAGATCGATAATGATAAGAGTAATAAGTACAATAATTGTCGTTCTATCGATCTTATAAGCATAATATGGCTAATAATATGTGTTAGATCGATAATGATAAGAGTAATAAGTTCAATAATTGTCGTTCTATCGATCATATAAGCATAATATGGTTAATAATATGAGTTAGATTGATAATAGTGAGCGTAATAAGTATAGTAATTGTCGTTCTATCGATCATATTAGCATAATATGGCTAATAATATGAGTTAGATTGATAATAATAACAGTAATAAGTATAGTAATTGTCGTTCTATCGATAATATAACCATAATATGGCTAATAATATGAGTCAGGTTGATAATAATAAGAGTAATAAGTATAGTAATTGTCGTTCTATCGATCATATAAGCATAATATGGCTAATAATATGAGTTAGATTGATAATAATAAGAGTAATAAGTATAGTAATTGTCGTTCTATCGATCATATCTGCATAATATGGTTAATAATATGAGTTAGATTGATAATAATAAGAGTAATAGGTATAGTAATTGTCCTTATATCGATCATATAAGCATAATATGGCTAATAGCATGAGTTAGATTGATAATAATAAGAGTAATAAGTATAGTAATTGTCGTTCTATCGATCATATCTGCATAATATGGTTAATAATATGAGTTAGATTGATAATAATAAGAGTAATAGGTATAGTAATTGTCCTTATATCGATCATATAAGCATAATATGGCTAATAGCATGAGTTAGATTGATAATAATAAGAGTAATGGGTATAGTAATTGTCGTTCTATCGATCATATCTGCATAATATGGTTAATAATATGAGTTAGATTGATAATAATAAGAGCAATGATTATAGTGGTTGTCGTACTATCGATCATGTAAGCATAATATGGCTAATAATATTAGGTAGATTGATAATAATAAGTGTAATAAGTATAGTAATTGTCGACCTATCGATCATAATTGCATAATATGGGTAATAATATGAGTTAGATTGATGATAATAAGAGCAATGAGTATAGTAATTGTCGTACTATCGATCATATAAGCATAATATGGCTAATAATATGAGTTAGATTTATAATAATAGGAGTAATAAGTATAGTAATTGTCGTTCTATCGATCATATAAGCACAATATGGCTAATAATATGAGTTAGATTGATAATAATAATAGTAATAAGTATAGTAATTGTCGTTCTATCGATAATATAAGCATAATATGGCTAATAATATGAGTTAGATTGATAATAATAAGAGTAATAAGTATAGTGATTGTCTTTCTATCGATCATATAAGCATAATATGGCTAATAATATGAGTTAGGTTGATAATATTACGAGTAATAAGTATAGTAAATGTCGTGCTATCGATCATATCTGCATAATATGGTTAATAATATGAGTTAGACTGATAATAGTGAGTGTAATAAGTATAGTAATTGTCGTTCTATCGATCATATTAGCATAATATGGTTAATAATATGAGTTAGATTGATAATAATAAGACTAATAAGTATAGTAATTGTCGTTCTATCGATCATATAAGCATAATATGGCTAATAATATGAGTTAGATTGATAATAATAAGAGTAGTGAGTATAGTAATTGTCGTTCTATCGATCTTATAAGCATAATATGGCTAATAATATGAGTTAGATTGATAACAATAAGAGTAATAAGTATAGTAATTGTCGTTCTATCGATCATATAAGCATAATATGGCTAATAATATGAGTTAGGTTGATAATAATAAGCGTAATAAATATAGTAAATGTCGTGCTATCGATCATATCTGCATAATATGGTTAATAATATGAGTTAGATTGATAATAGTGAGTGTAATAAGTATAGTAATTGTCGTTCTAACGATCATATGAGCATAATATGGGTAATAATATGAGTTGGATTGATAATGATAATAGTAATGAGTATAGTAATTGTAGTTCTATCGATCATATAAGCATAATATGTCTAATAATACGAGTTAGATTCATAATAATAAGAGTAATAAGTATAGTAATTGTCGTTCTATCGATCATATAAGCATAATATGGCTAATAATATGAGTTAGATCGATAATGATAAGAGTAATAAGTACAATAATTGTCGTTCTATCGATCATATAAGCATAATATGGCTAATAATATGAGTTAGATCGATAATGATAAGAGTAATAAGTACAATAATTGTCGTTCTATCGATCATATAAGCATAATATGGTTAATAATATGAGTTAGATTGATAATAGTGAGTGTAATAAGTATAGTAAATGTCGTGCTATCGATCATATCTGCATAATATGGCTAATACTATGAGTTAGATTTATAATAATAAGAGTAATAAATATAGTAATTGTCGTCCTATCGATCATATCTGCATAATATGGTTAATAATATGAGTTAGATTGATAATAATAAGAGCAATGAGTATAGTAGTTGTCGTACTATCGATCATGTAAGCATAATATGGCTAATAATATTAGGTAGATTGATAATAATAAGTGTAATAAGTATAGTAATTGTCATCCTATCGATCATAATTGCATAATATGGGTAATAATATGAGTTAGATTGATGATAATAAGAGCAATGAGTATAGTAATTGTCGTACTATCGATCATATAAGCATAATATGGCTAATAATATGAGTTAGATTTATAATAATAGGAGTAATAAGTATAGTAATTGTCGTTCTATCGATCATATAAGCACAATATGGCTAATAATATAAGTTAGATTGATAATAATAACAGTAATAAGTATAGTAATTGTCATTCTATCGATAATATAAGCATAATATGGCTAATAATATGAGTTAGATTGATAATACTAAGAGTAGTGAGTATAGTAATTCTCGTTCTATGGATCATATAAGCATAATATGGCTAATAATATGAGTTCGATTGATAATAATAAGCGTAATAAGTATAGTAATTGTCGTTCTATCGATAATATAAGCATAATATGGCTAATAATATGAGTTAGGTAGATAATAATAAGAGTAATAAGCATAGTAATTGTCGTTCTATCGATAATATAAGCATAATATGGCTAATAATATGAGTTAGGTAGATAATAATAAGAGTAATAAGTATAGTGATTGTATTTCTATCGATCATATAAGCATAATATGGCTAATAATATGAGTTAGGTTGATAATATTACGAGTAATAAGTATAGTAAATGTCGTGCTATCGATCATATAAGCATAATATGGCTAATAATATGAGTTAGATTGATAATAATAAGAGTAATAAGTATAGTAATTGTCGTTCTATCGATCATATAACCATAATATGGCTAATAGCATGAGTTAGATTGATAATAATAAGAGTAATGAGTATAGTAATTGTCGTTCTATCGATCATATCTGCATAATATGGTTAATAATATGAGTTAGATTGATAATAATAAGAGTAATAAGTATAGTAATTGTCGTTATATCGATCATATAACCATAATATGGCTAATAGCATGAGTTAGATTGATAATAATAAGAGTAATAAGTACAGTAATTGTCGTTCCATCGATCATAATTGCATAATATGGATAATAATATGAGTTAGATTGATAATAGTGAGTGTAATAAATATAGTAATTGTCGTTCTATCGCTCATATAAGCATAATATGGCTAATAATATGAGTTAGATTGATAATAATAACAGTAATAAGTATAGTAATTGTCGTTCTATCGATAATATAACCATAATATGGCTAATAATATGAGTCAGGTTGATAATAATAAGAGTAATAAGTTCAATAATTGTCGTTCTATCGATCATATAAGCATAATATGGTTAATAATATGAGTTAGATTGATAATAGTGAGCGTAATAAGTATAGTAATTGTCGTTCTATCGATCATATTAGCATAATATGGTTATTAATACGAGTTAGATTGATAATAATGAGAGTAATAAGTATAGTAATTGTCGTTCTATCGATCATATAAGCATAATATGGCTAATAATATGAGTTAGATTGATAATAATAACAGTAATAAGTATAGTAATTGTCGTTCTATCGATAATATAACCATAATATGGCTAATAATATGAGTCAGGTTGATAATAATAAGAGTAATAAGTATAGTAATTGTCGTTCTATCGATCATATAAGCATAATATGGCTAATAATATGAGTTAGATTGATAATAATAAGAGTAATAAGTATAGTAATTGTCGTTCTATCGATCATATCTGCATAATATGGTTAATAATATGAGTTAGATTGATAATAATAAGAGTAATAGGTATAGTAATTGTCCTTATATCGATCATATAAGCATAATATGGCTAATAGCATGAGTTAGATTGATAATAATAAGAGTAATGAGTATAGTAATTGTCGTTCTATCGATCATATCTGCATAATATGGTTAATAATATGAGTTAGATTGATAATAATAAGAGCAATGAGTATAGTAGTTGTCGTACTATCGATCATGTAAGCATAATATGGCTAATAATATTAGGTAGATTGATAATAATAAGTGTAATAAGTATAGTAATTGTCGTCCTATCGATCATAATTGCATAATATGGGTAATAATATGAGTTAGATTGATAATAATAAGAGTAATGAGTATAGTAATTGTCGTACTATCGATCATATAAGCATAATATGGCTAATAATATGAGTTAGATTTATAATAGTAAGAGTAATAAGTATAGTAATTGTCGTTCTATCGATCATATAAGCATAATATGGCTAATAATATGAGTTAGATTTATAATAATAAGAGTAATAAGTATAGTAATTGTCGTTCTATCGATAATATAAGCATAATATGGCTAATAATATGAGTTAGGTAGATAATAATAAGAGTAATAAGTATAGTGATTGTCTTTCTATCGATCATATAAGCATAATATGGCTAATAATATGAGTTAGGTTGATAATAATACGAGTAATAAGTATAGTAAATGTCGTGCTATCGATCATATCTGCATAATATGGTTAATAATATGAGTTAGATTGATAACAGTGAGTGTAATAAGTATAGTAATTGTCGTTCTATCGATCATATTAGCATAATATGGTTAATAATATGAGTTAGATTGATAATAATAAGAGTAATAAGTATAGTAATTGTCGTTCTATCGATCATATAAGCATAATATGGTTATTAATACGAGTTAGATTGATAATAATGAGAGTAATAAGTATAGTAATTGTCGTTCTATCGATCATATAAGCATAATATGGCTAATAATATGAGTTAGATTGATAATAATAACAGTAATAAGTATAGTAATTGTCGTTCTATCGATAATATAACCATAATATGGCTAATAATATGAGTCAGGTTGATAATAATAAGAGTAATAAGTATAGTAATTGTCGTTCTATCGATCATATAAGCATAATATGGCTAATAATATGAGTTAGATTGATAATAATAAGAGTAATAAGTATAGTAATTGTCGTTCTATCGATCATATCTGCATAATATGGTTAATAATATGAGTTAGATTGATAATAATAAGAGTAATAGGTATAGTAATTGTCCTTATATCGATCATATAAGCATAATATGGCTAATAGCATGAGTTAGATTGATAATAATAAGAGTAATGAGTATAGTAATTGTCGTTCTATCGATCATATCTGCATAATATGGTTAATAATATGAGTTAGATTGATAATAATAAGAGCAATGAGTATAGTAGTTGTCGTACTATCGATCATGTAAGCATAATATGGCTAATAATATTAGGTAGATTGATAATAATAAGTGTAATAAGTATAGTAATTGTCGTCCTATCGATCATAATTGCATAATATGGGTAATAATATGAGTTAGATTGATAATAATAAGAGTAATGAGTATAGTAATTGTCGTACTATCGATCATATAAGCATAATATGGCTAATAATATGAGTTAGATTTATAATAGTAAGAGTAATAAGTATAGTAATTGTCGTTCTATCGATCATATAAGCATAATATGGCTTATAATATGAGTTAGATTTATAATAATAAGAGTAATAAGTATAGTAATTGTCGTTCTATCGATAATATAAGCATAATATGGCTAATAATATGAGTTAGGTAGATAATAATAAGAGTAATAAGTATAGTGATTGTCTTTCTATCGATCATATAAGCATAATATGGCTAATAATATGAGTTAGGTTGATAATAATACGAGTAATAAGTATAGTAAATGTCGTGCTATCGATCATATCTGCATAATATGGTTAATAATATGAGTTAGATTGATAACAGTGAGTGTAATAAGTATAGTAATTGTCGTTCTATCGATCATATTAGCATAATATGGTTAATAATATGAGTTAGATTGATAATAATAAGAGTAATAAGTATAGTAATTGTCGTTCTATCGATCATATAAGCATAATATGGCTAATAATATGAGTTAGATTGATAATAATAAGAGTAGTGAGTATAGTAATTGTCGTTCTATCGACCATATAAGCATAATATGGCTAATAATATGAGTTAGATTGATAATAATAAGAGTAATAAGTATAGTAATTGTCGTTCTATCGATCATTTAAGCATAATATGGCTAATAATATGAGTTAGATTGATAACAATAAGAGTAATAAGTATAGTAATTGTCGTTCTATCGATCATATAAGCATAATATGGCTAATAATACGAGTTAGCTTGATAATAATACGAGTAATAAGTATAGTAAATGTCGTACTATCGATCATATCTGCATAATATGGTTAATATTATGAGTTAGATTGATAATAGTGAGTGTAATAAGTATAGAAACTGTCGTTCTATCCATCATATCTGCATAATATGGTTAATAATATGAGTTAGATTGATAATAATAAGAGTAATGAGTATAGTAATTGTCGTACTATCGATCATATAAGCATAATATGGCTAATAATATGAGTTAGATTTATAATAGTAAGAGTAATAAGTATAGTAATTGTCGTTCTATCGATCATATAAGCACAATATGGCTAATAATATGAGTTAGATTGATAATAATAAGAGTAATAAGTATAGTAATTGTCGTTCTACCGATCATATAACCATAATATGGCTAATAGCATGAGTTAGATTGATAATAATAAGAGTAATGAGTATAGTAATTGTCGTTCTATCGATCATATCTGCATAATATGGTTAATAATATGAGTTAGACTGATAATAATAAGAGTAATAAGTATAGTAATTGTCGTTATATCGTTCATATAACCATAATATGGCTAATAGCATGAGTTAGATTGATAATAATAAGAGTAATGACTATAGTAATTGTCGTTCTATCGATCATATCTGCATAATATGGTCAATAATATGAGTTAGATTGATAATAGTGAGTGTAATAAATATAGTAATTGTCGTTCTATCGCTCATATAAGCACAATATGGCTAATAATATGAGTTAGATTGATAATAATAAGAGTAATAAGTATAGTAATTGTCGTTCTATCGATAATATAAGCATAATATGGCTAATAATATGAGTTACATTGATAATAATAAGCGTAATAAGTATAGTAATTGTCGTTCTATCGATAATATAAGCATAATATGGCTAATAATATGAGTTAGGTAGATAATAATAAGAGTAATAAGTATAGTAATTGTCGTTCTATCGATCATTTAAGCATAATATGGCTAATAATATGAGTTAGATTGATAATAATAAGAGTAATGAGTACAGTAATTGTCGTTCTATCGATCATATAAGCATAATGTGGCTAATAATATGAGTTAGATTTATAATAATAAGAGTAATAAGTATAGTAATTGTCGTTCTATCGATAATATAAGCATAATATGGCTAGTAATATGAGTTAGGTAGATAATAATAAAAGTAATAAGTATAGTGATTGTCTTTCTATCGATCATATAAGCATAATATGGCTAATAATATGAGTTAGATTGATAACAATAAGAGTAATAAGTATAGTAATTGTCGTTCTATCGATCATATAAGCATAATATGGCTAATAATATGAGTTAGGTTGATAATAATAAGCGTAATAAATATAGTAAATGTCGTGCTATCGATCATATCTGCATAATATGGTTAATAATATGAGTTACATTGATAATAGTGAGTGTAATAAGTATAGTAATTGTCGTTGTAACGATCATATGAGCATAATATGGGTAATAATATGAGTTGGATTGATAACAATAAGAGTAATAAGTATAGTAATTGTCGTTCTATCGATCATATAAGCATAATATGGCTAATAATACGAGTTAGCTTGATAATAATACGAGTAATAAGTATAGTAAATGTCGTACTATCGATCATATCTGCATAATATGGTTAATAATATGAGTTAGATTGATAATAGTGAGTGTAATAAGTATAGAAACTGTCGTTCTATCCATCATATCTGCATAATATGGTTAATAATATGAGTTAGATTGATAATAATAAGAGTAATGAGTATAGTAATTGTCGTACTATCGATCATATAAGCATAATATGGCTAATAATATGAGTTAGATTTATAATAGTAAGAGTAATAAGTATAGTAATTGTCGTTCTATCGATCATATAAGCACAATATGGCTAATAATATGAGTTAGATTGATAATAATAAGAGTAGTAAGTATAGTAATTGTCGTTCTATCGATCATATAACCATAATATGGCTAATAGCATGAGTTAGATTGATAATAATAAGAGTAATGAGTATAGTAATTGTCGTTCTATCGATCATATCTGCATAATATGGTTAATAATATGAGTTAGATTGATAATAATAAGAGTAATAAGTATAGTAATTGTCGTTATATCGTTCATATAACCATAATATGGCTAATAGCATGAGTTAGATTGATAATAATAAGAGTAATGACTATAGTAATTGTCGTTCTATCGATCATATCTGCATAATATGGTCAATAATATGAGTTAGATTGATAATAGTGAGTGTAATAAATATAGTAATTGTCGTTCTATCGCTCATATAAGCACAATATGGCTAATAATATGAGTTAGATTGATAATAATAAGAGTAATAAGTATAGTAATTGTCGTTCTATCGATAATATAAGCATAATATGGCTAATAATATGAGTTACATTGATAATAATAAGCGTAATAAGTATAGTAATTGTCGTTCTATCGATAATATAAGCATAATATGGCTAATAATATGAGTTAGGTAGATAATAATAAGAGTAATAAGTATAGTAATTGTCGTTCTATCGATAATATAAGCATAATATGGCTAGTAATATGAGTTAGGTAGATAATAATAAAAGTAATAAGTATAGTGATTGTCTTTCTATCGATCATATAAGCATAATATGGCTAATAATATGAGTTAGATTGATAACAATAAGAGTATTAAGTATAGTAATTGTCGTTCTATCGATCATATAAGCATAATATGGCTAATAATATGAGTTAGGTTGATAATAATAAGCGTAATAAATATAGTAAATGTCGTGCTATCGATCATATCTGCATAATATGGTTAATAATATGAGTTACATTGATAATAGTGAGTGTAATAAGTATAGTAATTGTCGTTGTAACGATCATATGAGCATAATATGGGTAATAATATGAGTTGGATTGATAATGATAAGAGTAATGAGTATAGTAATTGTAGTTCTATCGATCATATAAGCATAATATGTCTAATAATATGAGTTAGATTCATAATAATAAGAGTAATAAGTATAGTAATTGTCGTTCTATCGATCATATAAGCATAATATGGCTAATAATATGAGTTAGATCGATAATGATAAGAGTAATAAGTACAATAATTGTCGTTCTATCGATCATATAAGCATAATATGGCTAATAATATGAGTTAGATCGATAATGATAAGAGTAATAAGTACAATAATTGTCGTTCTATCGATCATATAAGCATAATATGGTTAATAATATGAGTTAGATTGATAATAGTGAGTGTAATATGTATAGTAATTGTCGTTCTATCGATCATATTAGCATAATATGGTTAATAATATGAGTTAGATTGATAACAATAAGAGTAATAAGTATAGTAATTGTCGTTCTATCGATCATATTAGCATAATATGGTTAATAACATGAGTTAGATTGATAATAATAAGAGTAATAAGTATAGTGATTGTCGTTCTATCGATCATATAAGCATAATATGGCTAATAATATGAGTTAGATTGATAATACTAAGAGTAGTGAGTATAGTAATTCTCGTTCTATCGATCATATAAGCATAATATGGCTGATAATATGAGTTAGATTGATAATAATAAGCGTAATAAGTATAGTAATTGTCGTTCTATCGATAATATAAGCATAATATGGCTAATAATATGAGTTAGGTAGATAATAATAAGAGTAATAAGTATAGTAATTGTCGTTCTATCGCTCATTTAAGCATAATATGGCTAATAATATGAGTTAGATTGATAATAATAAGAGTAATGAGTACAGTAATTGTCGTTCTATCGATCATATAAGCATAATATGGCTAATAATATGAGTTAGATTTATAATAATAAGAGTAATAAGTATAGTAAATGTCGTGCTATCGATCATATCTGCATAATATGGTTAATAATATGAGTTAGATTGATAATAGTGAGTGTAATAAGTATAGTAATTGTCGTTCTATCGATCATATTAGCATAATATGGTTAATAATATGAGTTAGATTGATAATAATAAGAGTAATAAGTATAGTAATTGTCGTTCTATCGATCATATAAGCATAATATGGCTAATAGCATGAGTCAGATTGATAATAATAAGAGTAATGAGTATAGTAATTGTCGTTCTATCGATCATATCTGCATAATATGGTTAATAATATGAGTTAGATTGATAATAATAAGAGCAATGAGTATAGTATTTGTCGTACTATCGATCATGTAAGCATAATATGGCTAATAATATGAGGTAGGTTGATAATAATAAGTGTAATAAGTATAGTAATTGTCGTTCTATCGATAATATAAGCATAATATGGCCAATAATATGAGTTAGGTCGAAAATAATAAGAGTAATAAGTATAGTAATTGTCGTTCTATCGATCATTTAAGCATAATATGGCTAATAATATGAGTTAGATTGATAATAATAAGAGTAATGAGTACAGTAATTGTCGTTCTATCGATCATATAAGCATAATATGGCAAATAATATGAGTTAGATTTATAATAATAAGAGTAATAAGTATAGTAATTGTCGTTCTATCGATCATATAAGCATAATATGGTTAATAATATGAGTTAGATCGATAATGATAAGAGTAATAAGTACAATAATTGTCGTTCTATCGATCATATAAGCATAATATGGTTAATAATATGAGTTAGATTGATAATAGTGAGTGTAATAAGTATAGTAATTGTCGTTCTATCGATCATATGAGCATAATATGGCTAATAATATGAGTTAGATCGATAATGATAAGAGTAATAAGTACAATAATTGTCGTTCTATCGATCATATAAGCATAATATGGTTAATAATATGAGTTAGATCGATAATGATAAGAGTAATAAGTACAATAATTGTCGTTCTATCGCTCATATAAGCATAATATGGCTAATAATATGAGTTAGATCGATAATGATAAGAGTAATAAGTACAATAATTGTCGTTCTATCGATCATATAAGCATAATATGGTTAATAATATGAGTTAGATCGATAATGATAAGAGTAATAAGTACAATAATTGTCGTTCTATCGATCATATAAGCATAATATGGTTAATAATATGAGTTAGATTGATAATAGTGAGTGTAATAAGTATAGTAATTGTCGTTCTATCGATCATATTAGCATAATATGGTTAATAATATGAGTTAGGTTGATAATAATAAGCGTAATAAATATAGTAAATGTCGTGCTATCGATCATATCTGCATAATATGGTTAATAATATGAGTTACATTGATAATAGTGAGTGTAATAAGTATAGTAATTGTCGTTCTATCGATCATATAAGCATAATATGGCTAATAATACGAGTTAGCTTTGTAATAATACGAGTAATAAGTATAGTAAATGTCGTACTATCGATCATATCTGCATAATATGGTTAATAATATGAGTTAGATTGATAATAGTGAGTGTAATAAGTATAGAAACTGTCGTTCTATCCATCATATCTGCATAATATGGTTAATAATATGAGTTAGATTGATAATAATAAGAGTAATGAGTATAGTAATTGTCGTACTATCGATCATATAAGCATAATATGGCTAATAATATGAGTTAGATTTATAATAGTAAGAGTAATAAGTATAGTAATTGTCGTTCTATCGATCATATAAGCACAATATGGCTAATAATATGAGTTAGATTGATAATAATAAGAGTAATAAGTATAGTAATTGTCGTTCTATCGATCATATAACCATAATATGGCTAATAGCATGAGTTAGATTGATAATCATAAGAGTAATGAGTATAGTAATTGTCGTTCTATCGATCATATCTGCATAATAGGGTTAATAATATGAGTTAGATTGATAATAATAAGAGTAATAAGTATAGTAATTGTCGTTATATCGTTCATATAACCATAATATGGCTAATAGCATGAGTTAGATTGATAATAATAAGAGTAATGACTATAGTAATTGTCGTTCTATCGATCATATCTGCATAATATGGTCAATAATATGAGTTAGATTGATAATAGTGAGTGTAATAAATATAGTAATTGTCGTTCTATCGCTCATATAAGCACAATATGGCTAATAATATGAGTTAGATTGATAATAATAAGAGTAATAAGTATAGTAATTGTCGTTCTATCGATAATATAAGCATAATATGGCTAATAATATGAGTTACATTGATAATAATAAGCGTAATAAGTATAGTAATTGTCGTTCTATCGATAATATAAGCATAATATGGCTAATAATATGAGTTAGGTAGATAATAATAAGAGTAATAAGTATAGTAATTGTCGTTCTATCGATCATTTAAGCATAATATGGCTAATAATATGAGTTAGATTGATAATAATAAGAGTAATGAGTACAGTAATTGTCGTTCTATCGATCATATAAGCATAATGTGGCTAATAATATGAGTTAGATTTATAATAATAAGAGCAATAAGTATAGTAATTGTCGTTCTATCGATAATATAAGCATAATATGGCTAGTAATATGAGTTAGGTAGATAATAATAAAAGTAATAAGTATAGTGATTGTCTTTCTATCGATCATATAAGCATAATATGGCTAATAATATGAGTTAGATTGATAACAATAAGAGTAATAAGTATAGTAATTGTCGTTCTATCGATCATATAAGCATAATATGGCTAATAATATGAGTTAGGTTGATAATAATAAGCGTAATAAATATAGTAAATGTCGTGCTATCGATCATATCTGCATAATATGGTTAATAATATGAGTTACATTGATAATAGTGAGTGTAATAAGTATAGTAATTGTCGTTGTAACGATCATATGAGCATAATATGGGTAATAATATGAGTTGGATTGATAACAATAAGAGTAATAAGTATAGTAATTGTCGTTCTATCGATCATATAAGCATAATATGGCTAATAATACGAGTTAGCTTGATAATAATACGAGTAATAAGTATAGTAAATGTCGTACTATCGATCATATCTGCATAATATGGTTAATAATATGAGTTAGATTGATAATAGTGAGTGTAATAAGTATAGAAACTGTCGTTCTATCCATCATATCTGCATAATATGGTTAATAATATGAGTTAGATTGATAATAATAAGAGTAATGAGTATAGTAATTGTCGTACTATCGATCATATAAGCATAATATGGCTAATAATATGAGTTAGATTTATAATAGTAAGAGTAATAAGTATAGTAATTGTCGTTCTATCGATCATATAAGCACAATATGGCTAATAATATGAGTTAGATTGATAATAATAAGAGTAATAAGTATAGTAATTGTCGTTCTATCGATCATATAACCATAATATGGCTAATAGCATGAGTTAGATTGATAATAATAAGAGTAATGACTATAGTAATTGTCGTTCTATCGATCATATCTGCATAATATGGTCAATAATATGAGTTAGATTGATAATAGTGAGTGTAATAAATATAGTAATTTGTCGTTCTATCGCTCATATAAGCACAATATGGCTAATAATATGAGTTAGATTGATAATAATAAGAGTAATAAGTATAGTAATTGTCGTTCTATCGATAATATAAGCATAATATGGCTAATAATATGAGTTACATTGATAATAATAAGCGTAATAAGTATAGTAATTGTCGTTCTATCGATAATATAAGCATAATATGGCTAATAATATGAGTTAGGTAGATAATAATAAGAGTAATAAGTATAGTAATTGTCGTTCTATCGATCATTTAAGCATAATATGGCTAATAATATGAGTTAGATTGATAATAATAAGAGTAATGAGTACAGTAATTGTCGTTCTATCGATCATATAAGCATAATGTGGCTAATAATATGAGTTAGATTTATAATAATAAGAGTAATAAGTATAGTAATTGTCGTTCTATCGATAATATAAGCATAATATGGCTAGTAATATGAGTTAGGTAGATAATAATTAAAGTAATAAGTATAGTGATTGTCTTTCTATCGATCATATAAGCATAATATGGCTAATAATATGAGTTAGGTTGATAATAATACGAGTAATAAGTATAGTAAATGTCGTGCTATCGATCATATCTGCATAATATGGTTAATAATATGAGTTAAATTGATAATAGTGAGTGTAATAAGTATAGTAATGTCGTTCTATCGATCATAATTGCATAATATGGATAATAATATGAGTTAGATTGATAATAGTGAGTGTAATAAGTATAGTAATTGTCGTTCTATCGATCATATTAGCATAATATGGTTAATAATATGAGTTAGATTGATAACAATAAGAGTAATAAGTATAGTAATTGTCGTTCTATCGATCATATTAGCATAATATGGTTAATAACATGAGTTAGATTGATAATAATAAGAGTAATAAGTATAGTGATTGTCGTTCTATCGATCATATAAGCATAATATGGCTAATAATATGAGTTAGATTGATAATACTAAGAGTAGTGAGTATAGTAATTCTCGTTCTATCGATCATATAAGCATAATATGGCTGATAATATGAGTTAGATTGATAATAATAAGCGTAATAAGTATAGTAATTGTCGTTCTATCGATAATATAAGCATAATATGGCTAATAATATGAGTTAGGTAGATAATAATAAGAGTAATAAGTATAGTAATTGTCGTTCTATCGCTCATTTAAGCATAATATGGCTAATAATATGAGTTAGATTGATAATAATAAGAGTAATGAGTACAGTAATTGTCGTTCTATCGATCATATAAGCATAATATGGCTAATAATATGAGTTAGATTTATAATAATAAGAGTAATAAGTATAGTAATTGTCGTTCTATCGATAATATAAGCATAATATGGCTAATAATATGAGTTAGGTAGATAATAATAAGAGTAAAAAGTATAGTGATTGTCTTTCTATCGATCATATAAGCATAATATGGCTAATAATATGAGTTAGGTTGATAATAATACGAGTAATATGTATAGTAAATGTCGTGCTATCGATCATATCTGCATAATATGGTTAATAATATGAGTTAGATTGATAATAGTGAGTGTAATAAGTATAGTAATTGTCGTTCTATCGATCATATTAGCATAATATGGTTAATAATATGAGTTAGATTGATAATAATAAGAGTAATAAGTATAGTAATTGTCGTTCTATCGATCATATAAGCATAATATGGCTAATAGCATGAGTCAGATTGATAATAATAAGAGTAATGAGTATAGTAATTGTCGTTCTATCGATCATATCTGCATAATATGGTTAATAATATGAGTTAGATTGATAATAATAAGAGCAATGAGTATAGTATTTGTCGTACTATCGATCATGTAAGCATAATATGGCTAATAATATGAGGTAGGTTGATAATAATAAGTGTAATAAGTATAGTAATTGTCGTTCTATCGATAATATAAGCATAATATGGCTAATAATATGAGTTAGGTCGAAAATAATAAGAGTAATAAGTATAGTAATTGTCGTTCTATCGATCATTTAAGCATAATATGGCTAATAATATGAGTTAGATTGATAATAATAAGAGTAATGAGTACAGTAATTGTCGTTCTATCGATCATATAAGCATAATATGGCAAATAATATGAGTTAGATTTATAATAATAAGAGTAATAAGTATAGTAATTGTCGTTCTATCGATCATATAAGCATAATATGGTTAATAATATGAGTTAGATCGATAATGATAAGAGTAATAAGTACAATAATTGTCGTTCTATCGATCATATAAGCATAATATGGTTAATAATATGAGTTAGATTGATAATAGTGAGTGTAATAAGTATAGTAATTGTCGTTCTATCGATCATATGAGCATAATATGGGTAATAATATGAGTTGGATTGATAATGATAAGAGTAATGAGTATAGTAATTGTAGTTCTATCGATCATATAAGCATAATATGTCTAATAATATGAGTTAGATTCATAATAATAAGAGTAATAAGTATAGTAATTGTCGTTCCATCGATCATATAAGCATAATATGGCTAATAATATGAGTTAGATCGATAATGATAAGAGTAATAAGTACAATAATTGTCGTTCTATCGATCATATAAGCATAATATGGTTAATAATATGAGTTAGATCGATAATGATAAGAGTAATAAGTACAATAATTGTCGTTCTATCGATCATATAAGCATAATATGGTTAATAATATGAGTTAGATTGATAATAGTGAGTGTAATAAGTATAGTAATTGTCGTTCTATCGATCATATTAGCATAATATGGTTAATAATATGAGTTAGATTGATAACAATAAGAGTAATAAGTATAGTAATTGTCGTTCTATCGATCATATTAGCATAATATGGTTAATAACATGAGTTAGATTGATAATAATAAGAGTAATAAGTGTGGTGATTGTCGTTCTATTGATCATATGAGCATAATATGGCTAATAATATGAGTTAGATTGATAATAATAAGAGTAATAAGTATAGTAATTGTCGTTCTATCGATCATAATTGCATAATATGGTTAATAATATGAGTTAGAATGATAATAGTGAGTGTAATAAGTATAGTAATTGTCGTTCTATCGATCTTACAAGCATAATATGGCTAATAATATGGGTTAGATTGATAATAATAAGAGTAATGAGTACAGTAATTGTCGTTCTATCGATCATATAAGCATAATATGGCTAATAATATGAGTTAGATTTATAATAATAAGAGTAATAAGTATAGTAATTGTCGTTCTATCGATAATATAAGCATAATATGGCTAATAATATGAGTTAGGTAGATAATAATAAGAGTAAAAAGTATAGTGATTGTCTTTCTATCGATCATATAAGCATAATATGGCTAATAATATGAGTTAGGTTGATAATAATACGAGTAATAGGTATAGTAAATGTCGTGCTATCGATCATATCTGCATAATATGGTTAATAATATGAGTTAGATTGATAATAGTGAGTGTAATAAGTATAGTAATTGTCGTTCTATCGATCATATTAGCATAATATGGTTAATAATATGAGTTAGATTGATAATAATAAGAGTAATAAGTATAGTAATTGTCGTTCTATCGATCATATTAGCATAATATGGTTAATAATATGAGCTAGATTGATAATAATAAGAGTAATAAGTATAGTAATTGTCGTTCTATCGATCATATAAGCATAATATGGTCGATAATATGAGTTAGATTGATAATAGTGAGTGTAATAAATATAGCAATTGTCGTTCTACCGCTCATATAAGCACAATATGGCTAATAATATGAGTTAGATTGATAATAATAAGAGTAATAAGTATAGTAATTGTCGTTCTATCCATCATATCTGCATAATATGGTTAATAATATGAGTTAGATTGATAATAATAAGAGTAATGAGTATAGTAATTGTCGTACTATCGATCATATAAGCATAATATGGCTAATAATATGAGTTAGATTTATAATAGTAAGAGAAATAAGTATAGTAATTGTCGTTCTATCGATCATATAAGCACAATATGGCTAATAATATGCGTTAGATTGATAATAATAAGAGTAATAAGTATAGTAATTGTCGTTCTATCGATCATATCTGCATAATATGGTTAATAATATGAGTTAGATTGATAATAATAAGAGTAATAAGTATAGTAATTGTCGTTATATCGATCATATAACCATAGTATGGCTAATAGCATGAGTTAGATTGATAATAATAAGAGTAATGAGTATAGTAATTGTCGTTCTATCGATCATATCTGCATAATATGGTTAATAATATGAGTTAGATTGATTATAATAAGAGTAATAAGTATAGTAATTGTCGTTATATCGATCATATAACCATAATATGGCTAATAGCATGAGTTAGATTGATAACAATAAGAGTAATGGGTATAGTAATTGTCGTTCTATCGATCCTATCTGCATAATATGGTCAATAATATTAGTTAGATTGATAATAGTGAGTGTAATAAATATAGTAATTGTCGTTCTATCGCTCATATAAGCACAATATGGCTAATAATATGAGTCAGATTGATAATAATAAGAGTAATAAGTATAGTAATTGTCGTTCTATCGATCATATCTGCAGAATATGGTTAATAATATGAGTTAGATTGATAATAATAAGAGTAATAAGTATAGTAATTGCCGTTATATCGATCATATAACCATAATATGGCTAATAATATGAGTTAGATTGATAATAATAACAGTAATAAGTATAGTAATTGTCGTTCTATCGATAATAGAACCATAATATGGCTAATAATATGAGTTAGATTGATAATACTAAGAGTACTGAGTATAGTAATTCTCGTTCTATCGATCATATAAGCATAATATGGCTAATAATATGAGTTAGATTGATAATAATAAGAGTAATGAGTATAGTAATTGTCGTTCTATCGATCATATAAGCACAATATGGCTAATAATATGAGTTAGATTTATAATAATAAGAGTAATAAGTATAGTAATTGTCGTTCTATCGATCATATAAGCACAATATGGCTAATAATATGAGTTAGATTGATAATAATAAGAGTAATAAGTATAGTAATTGTCGTTCTATCGATAATATAAGCATAACATGGCTAATAATATGAGTTAGATTGATAATACTAAGAGTAATGAGTATAGTAATTGTAGTTCTATCGATCATTTAAGCATAATATGGCTAATAATATGAGTTAGAATGATAATAATAAGAGTAATAAGTATAGTAATTGTCGTTCTATCGATCATATCTGCATAATATGGTTAATAATATGAGTTAGATAGATAATAGTGAGTGTAATAAGTATAGTGAATGTCGTTCTATCGATCAGATCAGCATAATATGGCTAATAATATGAGTTAGATTGATAATAATAAGAGTAATAAGTACAGTAATTGTCGTTCTATCGATCATATAAGCATAATAAGGCTAATAATATGAGTTAGAGTGATAATACTAAGAGTAGTGAGTATAGTAATTCTCATTCTATCGATCATATAAGCATAATATGGCTAATAATATGAGTTAGATTGATAATAATAACAGTAATAAGTATAGTAATTGTCGTTCTATCGATAATATAAGCATAATATGGCTAATAATATGAGTTAGATTTATAATAATAAGAGTAATAAGTATAGTAATTGTCGTTCTATCGATCATATAAGCACAATATGGCTAATAATATGAGTTAGATTGATAATAATAAGAGTAATAAGTATAGTAATTGTCGTTCTATCGATTATATCTGCATAATATGGTTAATAATATGAGTTAGATTGATAATAATAAGAGTAATAAGTATAGTAATTGTCGTTATATCGATCATATAACCATAATACGGCTAATAGCATGAGTTAGATTGATAATAATAAGAGTAATGAGTAGAGTAATTGTCATTCTATCGATCATATCTGCATAATATGGTTAATAATATGAGTTAGATTGATAATAGTGAGTGTAATAAATATAGTAATTGTCGTTCTATCGCTCATATAAGCACAATATGGCTAATAATATGAGTTAGATTGATAATAATAAGAGTAATAAGTATAGTAATTGTCGTTCTATCGATCATATAAGCATAATATGGCTAATAATATAAGTTAGATTGATAATAATAAGTGTAATAAGTATAGTAATTGTCGTTCTATCGATCATATAAGCATCATATGGCTAATAATATGAGTTAGATTGATAATACTAAGAGTAGTGAGTATAGTAATTGTCGTTCTATCGATCATATAAGCATAATATGGCTAATAATATGAGTTAGATTGATAATAATAAGAGTAATGAATATAGTAATTGTAGTTCTATCGATCATATCTGCATAATATGGTTAATAATATGAGTTAGATTGATAATAATAAGAGTAATAAGTATAGTAATTGTCGTTATATCGATCATATAAGCATAATATGGCTAATAATATGAGTTAGATTGATAATACTAAGAGTAGTGAGTATAGTAATTCTCGTTCTATCGATCATATAAGCATAATATGGCTAATAATACGAGTTAGATTGATAATAATAAGGGTAATAAGTATAGTAATTGTCGTTCTATCGATCATTTAAGCATAATATGGCTAATAATATGAGTTAGATTGATAATAATAACAGTAATAAGTATAGTAATTGTCGTTCTATCGATAATATAAGCATAATATGGCTAATAATATGAGTTAGATTGATAATAGTGAGTGTAATAAGTATAGTGAATGTCGTTCTATCGATCATATCAGCATAATACGGGTAATAATATGATATGGATTGATAATAATAAGAGTAATGAGTATAGTAATTGTAGGTCTATCGATCATATAAGCATAATATGGCTAATAATATGAGTCAGATTCATAATAATAACAGTAATAAGTATAGTAATTGTCGTTCTATCGATCATTTAAGCATAATATGGCGAATAATATGAGTTGGGTTGATAAAAATAAGAATAATATGTATAGTAATTGTCGTTCTATCGATCATATAAGCATAATATGGTTAATAATATGAGTTAGAATGATAATAATAAGAGTAATAAGTATAGTAATTGTCGTTCTATCGATCATATCTGCATAATATGGTTAATAATATGAGTTAGATAGATAATAGTGAGTGTAATAAGTATAGTGAATGTCGTTCTATCGATCAGATCAGCATAATATGGCTAATAATATGAGTTAGATTGATAATAATAAGAGTAATAAGTACAGTAATTGTCGTTCTATCGATCATATAAGCATAATAAGGCTAATAATATGAGTTAGAGTGATAATACTAAGAGTAGTGAGTATAGTAATTCTCATTCTATCGATCATATAAGCATAATATGGCTAATAATATGAGTTAGATTGATAACTATAAGAGTAATAAGTATAGTAATTGTCGTTCTCTCGATTATATAAGCATAATATGGCTAATAATATGAGTTAGAGTGATAATACTAAGAGTAGTGAGTATAGTAATTCTCATTCTATCGATCATATAAGCATAATATGGCTAATAATATGAGTTAGATTGATAATAATAAGAGTAATAAGTATAGCATTTGTCGTTCTATCGATCATATAAGCATAATATGGCTAATAATACGAGTTAGATTGATAATACTAAGAGTAGTGAGTATAGTAATTCTCGTTCTATCGATCATATAAGCATAATATGGCTAATAATATGAGTTAGATTGATAATACTAAGAGTAGTGAGTATAGTAATTCTCGTTCTATCGATCATATAATCATAATATGGCTAATAATATGAGTTAGATTGATAATACTAAGAGTAATGAGTATAGTAATTGTAGTTCTATCGATCATTTAAGCATAATATGGCTAATAATATGAGTTGGATTGATAATAATAAGAGTAATGAGTATAGTAATTGTAGGTCTATCGATCATTTAAGCATAATATGGCTAATAATATGAGTTGGATTGATAATAATAAGAGTAATGAGTATAGTAATTGTAGGTCTATCGATCATATAAGCATAATATGGCTAATAATATGAGTCAGATTCATAATAATAACAGTAATAAGTATAGTAATTGTCGTTCTATCGATCATTTAAGCATAATATGGCGAATAATATGAGTTGGGTTGATAAAAATAAGAATAATATGTATAGTAATTGTCGTTCTATCGATCATATAAGCATAATATGGTTAATAATATGAGTTAGAATGATAATAATAAGAGTAATAAGTATAGTAATTGTCGTTCTATCGATCATATCTGCATAATATGGTTAATAATATGAGTTAGATAGATAATAGTGAGTGTAATAAGTATAGTGAATGTCGTTCTATCGATCAGATCAGCATAATATGGCTAATAATATGAGTTAGATTGATAATAATAAGAGTAATAAGTACAGTAATTGTCGTTCTATCGATCATATAAGCATAATAAGGCTAATAATATGAGTTAGAGTGATAATACTAAGAGTAGTGAGTATAGTAATTCTCATTCTATCGATCATATAAGCATAATATGGCTAATAATATGAGTTAGATTGATAACTATAAGAGTAATAAGTATAGTAATTGTCGTTCTCTCGATTATATAAGCATAATATGGCTAATAATATGAGTTAGAGTGATAATACTAAGAGTAGTGAGTATAGTAATTCTCATTCTATCGATCATATAAGCATAATATGGCTAATAATATGAGTTAGATTGATAATAATAAGAGTAATAAGTATAGCATTTGTCGTTCTATCGATCATATAAGCATAATATGGCTAATAATACGAGTTAGATTGATAATACTAAGAGTAGTGAGTATAGTAATTCTCGTTCTATCGATCATATAAGCATAATATGGCTAATAATATGAGTTAGATTGATAATACTAAGAGTAGTGAGTATAGTAATTCTCGTTCTATCGATCATATAATCATAATATGGCTAATAATATGAGTTAGATTGATAATACTAAGAGTAATGAGTATAGTAATTGTAGTTCTATCGATCATTTAAGCATAATATGGCTAATAATATGAGTTGGATTGATAATAATAAGAGTAATGAGTATAGTAATTGTAGGTCTATCGATCATTTAAGCATAATATGGCTAATAATATGAGTTGGATTGATAATAATAAGAGTAATGAGTATAGTAATTGTAGGTCTATCGATCATATAAGCATAATATGGCTAATAATATGAGTCAGATTCATAATAATAACAGTAATAAGTATAGTAATTGTCGTTCTATCGATCATTTAAGCATAATATGGCGAATAATATGAGTTGGGTTGATAAAAATAAGAATAATATGTATAGTAATTGTCGTACTATCGATCATATAAGCATAATATGGTTAATAATATGAGTTAGAATGATAATAATAAGAGAAATAAGAATAGTAATTGTCGTTCTATCGATCATATCTGCATAATATGGTTAATAATATGAGTTAGATTGATAATAGTGAGTGTAATAAGTATAGTGAATGTCGTTCTATCGATCAGATCAGCATAATATGGCTAATAATATGAGTTAGATTGATAATAATAAGAGTAATAAGTACAGTAATTGTCGTTCTATCGATCATATAAGCATAATAAGGCTAATAATATGAGTTAGAGTGATAATACTAAGAGTAGTCAGTATAGTAATTCTCATTCTATCGATCATATAAGCATAATATGGCTAATAATATGAGTTAGATTGATAACTATAAGAGTAATAAGTATAGTAATTGTCGTTCTCTCGATCATATAAGCATAATATGGCTAATAATATGAGTTAGAGTGATAATACTAAGAGTAGTGAGTATAGTAATTCTCATTCTATCGATCATATAAGCATAATATGGCTAATAATATGAGTTAGATTGATAATAATAAGAGTAATAAGTATAGTATTTGTCGTTCTATCGATCATATAAGCATAATATGGCTAATAATACGAGTTAGATTGATAATAATAAGAGTAATAAGTATAGTAATTGTCGTTCTATCGATCATTTAAGCATAATATGGCTAATAATATGAGTTAGATTGATAATAATAACAGTAATAAGTATAGTAATTGTCGTTCTATCGATAATATAAGCATAATATGACTAATAATATGAGTTAGATTGATAATACTAACAGTAGTGAGTATAGTAATTCTCGTTCTATCGATCATATAAGCATAATATGGCTAATAATATGAGTTAGATTGATAATAATAAGAGTAATAAGTATAGTAATTGTCGTTCTATCGGTCATTTAAGCATAATATGGCTAATAATATGAGTCAGATTGATAATAATAACAGTAATAAGTATAGTAATTGTCGTTCTATCGATAATATAAGCATAATATGGCTAATAATATGAGTTAGATTGATAATACTAAGAGTAGTGAGTATAGTAATTCTCGTTCTATCGATCATATAATCATAATATGGCTAATAAAATGAGTTAGATTGATAATACTAAGAGTAATAAGTATAGTAATTGTCGTTCTATCGATAATATAAGCATAATATGGCTAATAATATGAGTTAGATTGATAATACTAAGAGTAATGAGTATAGTAATTGTAGTTCTATCGATCATTTAAGCATAATATGGCTAATAATATGAGTTAGATTGATAATAATAAGAGTAGTGAGTATAGTAATTGTCGTTCTATCGATCATATAAGCATAATATGGCTAATAATATGAGTTAGATTGATAATAATAAGAGTAATGAATATAGTAATTGTAGTTCTATCGATCATATCTGCAGAATATGGTTAATAATATGAGTTAGATTGATAATAATAAGAGTAATAAGTATAGCAATTGTCGTTATATCGATCATATAAGCATAATATGGCTAATAATATGAGTTAGATTGATAATAATAAGAGTAATAAGTATAGTATTTGTCGTTCTATCGATCATATAAGCATAATATGGCTAATAATACGAGTTAGATTGATAATAATAAGGGTAATAAGTATAGTAATTGTCGTTCTATCGATCATTTAAGCATAATATGGCTAATAATATGAGTTAGATTGATAATAATAACAGTAATAAGTATAGTAATTGTCGTTCTATCGATAATATAAGCATAATATGGCTAATAATATCAGTTAGATTGATAATACTAAGAGTAGTGAGTATAGTAATTCTCGTTCTATCGATCATATAAGCATAATATGGCTAATAATATGAGTTAGATTGATAATAATAAGAGTAATAAGTATAGTAATTGTCGTTCTATCGGTCATTTAAGCATAATATGGCTAATAATATGAGTCAGATTGATAATAATAACAGTAATAAGTATAGTAATTGTCGTTCTATCGATAATATAAGCATAATATGGCTAATAATATGAGTTAGATTGATAATACTAAGAGTAGTGAGTATAGTAATTCTCGTTCTATCGATCATATAATCATAATATGGCTAATAAAATGAGTTAGATTGATAATACTAAGAGTAATAAGTATAGTAATTGTCGTTCTATCGATAATATAAGCATAATATGGCTAATAATATGAGTTAGATTGATAATACTAAGAGTAATGAGTATAGTAATTGTAGTTCTATCGATCATTTAAGCATAATATGGCTAATAATATGAGTTAGATTGATAATAATAAGAGTAATGAGTATAGTAATTGTAGTTCTATCGATCATATCTGCAGAATATGGTTAATAATATGAGTTAGATTGATAATAATAAGAGTAATAAGTATAGTAATTGCCGTTATATCGATCATATAACCATAATATGGCTAATAATATGAGTTAGATTGATAATAATAACAGTAATAAGTATAGTAATTGTCGTTCTATCGATAATAGAACCATAATATGGCTAATAATATGAGTTAGATTGATAATACTAAGAGTACTGAGTATAGTAATTCTCGTTCTATCGATCATATAAGCATAATATGGCTAATAATATGAGTTAGATTGATAATAATAAGAGTAATGAGTATAGTAATTGTCGTTCTATCGATCATATAAGCACAATATGGCTAATAATATGAGTTAGATTTATAATAATAAGAGTAATAAGTATAGTAATTGTCGTTCTATCGATCATATAAGCACAATATGGCTAATAATATGAGTTAGATTGATAATAATAAGAGTAATAAGTATAGTAATTGTCGTTCTATCGATAATATAAGCATAACATGGCTAATAATATGAGTTAGATTGATAATACTAAGAGTAATGAGTATAGTAATTGTAGTTCTATCGATCATTTAAGCATAATATGGCTAATAATATGAGTTAGAATGATAATAATAAGAGTAATAAGTATAGTAATTGTCGTTCTATCGATCATATCTGCATAATATGGTTAATAATATGAGTTAGATTGATAATAGTGAGTGTAATAAGTACAGTAATTGTCGTTCTATCGATCATATAAGCATAATAAGGCTAATAATATGAGTTAGAGTGATAATACTAAGAGTAGTGAGTATAGTAATTCTCATTCTATCGATCATATAAGCATAATATGGCTAATAATATGAGTTAGATTGATAATAATAAGAGTAATAAGTATAGTAATTGTCGTTCTCTCGATCATATAAGCATAATATGGCTAATAATATGAGTTAGGTTGATAATAATAAGAGTAATAAGTATAGTAAATGTCGTGCTATCGATCATATCTGCATAATATGGTTAATAATATGAGTTAGATTGATAATAGTGAGTGTAATAAGTATAGTAATTGTCGTTCTGTCGATCATATTAGCATAATATGGTTAATAATATGAGTTAGATTGATAATAATAAGAGTAATAAATATAGTATTTGTCGTTCTATCGATCATATAAGCATAATATGGCTAATAATACGAGTTAGATTGATAATAATAAGAGTAATAAGTATAGTAATTGTCGTTCTATCGATCATATAAGCACAATATGGTTAATAATATGAGTTAGATTGATAAGAATAAGAGTAATAAGGACATTAATTGTCGTTCTATCGATCATATAAGCATAATAAGGCTAATAATATGAGTTAGAGTGATAGTACTAAGAGTAGTGAGTATAGTAATTCTCATTCTATCGATCATATAAGCATAATATGGCTAATAATATGAGTTAGATTGATAATAATAAGAGTAATAAGTATAGTAATTGTTGTTCTCTCGATCATATAAGCATAATATGGCTAATAATATGAGTTAGAGGGATAATACTAAGAGTAGTGAGTATAGTAATTCTCATTCTATCGATCATATAAGCATAATATGGCTAATAATATGAGTTAGATTGATAATAATAACAGTAATAAGTATAGTAACTGTCGTTCTATCGATAATATAAGCATAATATGGCTAATAATATGAGTTTGATTGATAATACTAAGAGTAGTGAGTATAGTAATTGTCGTTCTATCGATCATATAAGCATAATATGGCTAATAATATGAGTTAGATTGATAATAATAAGAGTAATGAGTATAGTAATTGTCGTTCTATCGATCATATAAGCATAATATGGCTAATAATATGAGTTAGATTTATAATAATAAGAGTAATAAGTATAGTAATTGTCGTTCTATCGATCATATAAGCACAATATGGCTAATAATATGAGTTAGATTGATAATAATAAGAGTAATAAGTATAGTAATTGTCGTTCTATCGATTATATCTGCATAATATGGTTAATAATATGAGTTAGATTGATAATAATAAGAGTAATAAGTATAGTAATTGTCGTTATATCGATCATATAACCATAATACGGCTAATAGCATGAGTTAGATTGATAATAATAAGAGTAATGAGTAGAGTAATTGTCATTCTATCGATCATATCTGCATAATATGGTTAATAATATGAGTTAGATTGATAATAGTGAGTGTAATAAATATAGTAATTGTCGTTCTATCGCTCATATAAGCACAATATGGCTAATAATATGAGTTAGATTGATAATAATAAGAGTAATAAGTATAGTAATTGTCGTTCTATCGATCATATAAGCATAATATGGCTAATAATATAAGTTAGATTGATAATAATAAGTGTAATAAGTATAGTAATTGTCGTTCTATCGATCATATAAGCATCATATGGCTAATAATATGAGTTAGATTGATAATACTAAGAGTAGTGAGTATAGTAATTGTCGTTCTATCGATCATATAAGCATAATATGGCTAATAATATGAGTTAGATTGATAATAATAAGAGTAATGAATATAGTAATTGTAGTTCTATCGATCATATCTGCATAATATGGTTAATAATATGAGTTAGATTGATAATAATAAGAGTAATAAGTATAGTAATTGTCGTTATATCGATCATATAAGCATAATATGGATAATAATATGAGTTAGATTGATAATAATAAGAGTAATAAGTATAGTATTTGTCGTTCTATCGATCATATAAGCATAATATGGCTAATAATACGAGTTAGATTGATAATAATAAGGGTAATAAGTATAGTAATTGTCGTTCTATCGATCATTTAAGCATAATATGGCTAATAATATGAGTTAGATTGATAATAATAACAGTAATAAGTATAGTAATTGTCGTTCTATCGATCATATAAGCACAATATGGCTAATAATATGAGTTAGATTGATAATAATAAGAGTAATAAGTATAGTAATTGTCGTTCTATCGATTATATCTGCATAATATGGTTAATAATATGAGTTAGATTGATAATAATAAGAGTAATAAGTATAGTAATTGTCGTTATATCGATCATATAACCATAATACGGCTAATAGCATGAGTTAGATTGATAATAATAAGAGTAATGAGTAGAGTAATTGTCATTCTATCGATCATATCTGCATAATATGGTTAATAATATGAGTTAGATTGATAATAGTGAGTGTAATAAATATAGTAATTGTCGTTCTATCGCTCATATAAGCACAATATGGCTAATAATATGAGTTAGATTGATAATAATAAGAGTAATAAGTATAGTAATTGTCGTTCTATCGATCATATAAGCATAATATGGCTAATAATATAAGTTAGATTGATAATAATAAGTGTAATAAGTATAGTAATTGTCGTTCTATCGATCATATAAGCATCATATGGCTAATAATATGAGTTAGATTGATAATACTAAGAGTAGTGAGTATAGTAATTGTCGTTCTATCGATCATATAAGCATAATATGGCTAATAATATGAGTTAGATTGATAATAATAAGAGTAATGAATATAGTAATTGTAGTTCTATCGATCATATCTGCATAATATGGTTAATAATATGAGTTAGATTGATAATAATAAGAGTAATAAGTATAGTAATTGTCGTTATATCGATCATATAAGCATAATATGGATAATAATATCTGTTAGATTGATAATAATAAGAGTAATAAGTATAGTATTTGTCGTTCTATCGATCATATAAGCATAATATGGCTAATAATACGAGTTAGATTGATAATAATAAGGGTAATAAGTATAGTAATTGTCGTTCTATCGATCATTTAAGCATAATATGGCTAATAATATGAGTTAGATTGATAATAATAACAGTAATAAGTATAGTAATTGTCGTTCTATCGATAATATAAGCATAATATGGCTAATAATATGAGTTAGATTGATAATAGTGAGTGTAATAAGTATAGTGAATGTCGTTCTATCGATCAGATCAGCATAATATGTCTAATAATATGAGTTAGATTGATAATAATAAGAGTAATAAGTATAGTAATTGTCGTTCTATCGATCATATAAGCACAATATGGCTAATAATATGAGTTAGATTGATAATAATAAGAGTAATAAGTATAGTAATTGTCGTTCTATCGATTATATCTGCATAATATGGTTAATAATATGAGTTAGATTGATAATAATAAGAGTAATAAGTATAGTAATTGTCGTTATATCGATCATATAACCATAATACGGCTAATAGCATGAGTTAGATTGATAATAATAAGAGTAATGAGTAGAGTAATTGTCGTTCTATCGATCATATCTGCATAATATGGTTAATAATATGAGTTAGACTGATAATAGTGAGTGTAATAAATATAGTAATTGTCATTCTCTCGATCATATAAGCATAATATGGCTAATAATATGAGTTAGAGTGATAATACTAAGAGTAGTGAGTATAGTAATTCTCATTTTATCGATCATATAAGCATAATATGGCTAATAATATGAGTTAGATTGATAACTATAAGAGTAATAAGTATAGTAATTGTCGTTCTCTCGATCATATAAGCATAATATGGATAATAATATGAGTTAGAGTGATAATACTAAGAGTAGTGAGTATAGTAATTCTCATTCTATCGATCATATAAGCATAATATGGCTAATAATATGAGTTAGATTGATAATAATAAGAGTAATAAGTATAGTATTTGTCGTTCTATCGATCATATAAGCATAATATGGCTAATAATACGAGTTAGATTGATAATAATAAGGGTAATAAGTATAGTAATTGTCGTTCTATCGATCATTTAAGCATAATATGGCTAATAATATGAGTTAGATTGATAATAATAACAGTAATAAGTATAGTAATTGTCGTTCTATCGATAATATAAGCATAATATGGCTAATAATATCAGTTAGATTGATAATACTAAGCGTAGTGAGTATAGTAATTCTCGTTCTATCGATCATATAAGCATAATATGGCTAATAATATGAGTTAGATTGATAATAATAAGAGTAATAAGTATAGTAATTGTCGTTCTATCGATCATATAAGCACAATATGGCTAATAATATGAGTTAGATTGATAATAATAAGAGTAATAAGTATAGTAATTGTCGTTCTATCGATTATATCTGCATAATATGGTTAATAATATGAGTTAGATTGATAATACTAAGGGTAGTGAGTATAGTAATTCTCGTTCTATCGATCATATAAGCATAATATGGCTAATAATATGAGTTGGATTGATAATAATAAGATTAATAAGTATAGTAATTGTCGTTCTATCGATCATATAAGCATAATATGGCTAATAATATGAGTTAGATTGATAATACTGAGAGTAGTGAGTATAGTAATTCTCATTCTATCGATCATATAAGCATAATATGGCTAATAATATGAGTTAGATAGATAATAATAAGAGTAATGAGTATAGTAATTGTAGTTCTATCGATCGTATCTGCATAATATGGTTAATAATATGAGTTAGATTCATAATAATAACAGTAATAAGTATAGTAATTGTCGTTATATCGATCATATAACCATAATATCGCTAATAGCATGAGTTAGATTGATAATAATAAGAGTAATGAGTATAGTAATTGTCGTTCTATCGATCATATCTGCATAATATGGTTAATAATATGAGTTAGATTGATAATAGTGAGTGTAATAAATATAGTAATTGTCGTTCTATCGCTCATATAAGCACAATATGGCTAATAATATGAGTTAGATTGATAATAATAAGAGTAATAAGTATAGTAATTGTCGTTCTATCGATCATATAAGCATAATATGGCTAATAATATGAGTTAGATTGATAATAATAACAGTAATAAGTATAGTAATTGTCGTTCTATCGATAATATAAGCATAATATGGCTAATAATATGAGTTAGATTGATAATACTAAGGGTAGTGAGTACAGTAATTGTCGTTCTATCGATCATATAAGCATAATATGGCTAATAATATGAGTTCGATTGATAATAATAAGAGTAATGAGTATAGTAATTGTAGCTCTATCGATCATATCTGCTTAATATGGTTAATAATATGAGTTAGAATGATAATAATAAGAGTAATGAGTATAGTAATTGTCGTACTATCGATCATATAAGCATAATATGGCTAATAATGTGAGTCAGATTGATAATAGTGAGTGCAATAAATATAGTAATTGTCGTTCTATCGCTCATATAAGCACAATATGGCTAATAATATGAGTTAGATTGATAATAATAAGAGTAATAAGTATAGTAATTGTCGTTCTATCGATTATATCTGCATAATATGGTTAATAATATGAGTTAGATTGATAATTATAAGAGTAATAAGTATAGTAATTGTCGTTATATCGATCATATAACCATAATACGGCTAATAGCATGAGTTAGATTGATAATAATAAGATTAATGAGTATAGTAATTGTCGTACTATCGATCATATAAGCACAATGTGGCTAATAATATGAGCTGGATTGATAATAATAAGAGTAGTGAGTATAGTAATTGTCGTTCTATCGATCATATAAGCATAATATGGCTAATAATATGAGTTAGATTGATAATAATAAGAGTAGTAAGTATAGTATTTGTCGTTCTATCGATCATTTAACCATAATATGGCTAATAATATGAGTTAGATTGATAATAATAAGAGTAATAAGTATAGTAATTGTCGTTCTATCGATAATATAAGCATAATATGGCTAATAATATGAGTTAGATTGATAATACTAAGGGTAGTGAGTATAGTAATTCTCGTTCTATCGATCATATAAGCATAATATGGTTAATAATATGAGTTGGATTGATAATAATAAGATTAATAAGTATAGTAATTGTCGTTCTATCGATCATATAAGCATAATATGGCTAATAATATGAGTTAGATTGATAATACTAAGAGTAGTGAGTATAGTAATTCTCATTCTATCGATCATATAAGCATAATATGGCTAATAATATGAGTTAGATAGATAATAATAAGAGTAATGAGTATAGTAATTGTAGTTCTATCGATCGTATCTGCATAATATGGTTAATAATATGAGTTAGATTCATAATAATAACAGTAATAAGTATAGTAATTGTCGTTATATCGATCATATAACCATAATATCGCTAATAGCATGAGTTAGATTGATAATAATAAGAGTAATGAGTATAGTAATTGTCGTTCTATCGATCATATCTGCATAATATGGTTAATAATATGAGTTAGATTGATAATAGTGAGTGTAATAAATATAGTAATTGTCGTTCTATCGCTCATATAAGCACAATATGGCTAATAATATGAGTTAGATTGATAATAATAAGAGTAATAAGTATAGTAATTGTCGTTCTATCGATCATATAAGCATAATATGGCTAATAATATGAGTTAGATTGATAATAATAACAGTAATAAGTATAGTAATTGTCGTTCTATCGATAATATAAGCATAATATGGCTAATAATATGAGTTAGATTGATAATACTAAGGGTAGTGAGTACAGTAATTGTCGTTCTATCGATCATATAAGCATAATATGGCTAATAATATGAGTTCGATTGATAATAATAAGAGTAATGAGTATAGTAATTGTAGCTCTATCGATCATATCTGCTTAATATGGTTAATAATATGAGTTAGAATGATAATAATAAGAGTAATGAGTATAGTAATTGTCGTACTATCGATCATATAAGCATAATATGGCTAATAATGTGAGTCAGATTGATAATAGTGAGTGCAATAAATATAGTAATTGTCGTTCTATCGCTCATATAAGCACAATATGGCTAATAATATGAGTTAGATTGATAATAATAAGAGTAATAAGTATAGTAATTGTCGTTCTATCGATTATATCTGCATAATATGGTTAATAATATGAGTTAGATTGATAATTATAAGAGTAATAAGTATAGTAATTGTCGTTATATCGATCATATAACCATAATACGGCTAATAGCATGAGTTAGATTGATAATAATAAGATTAATGAGTATAGTAATTGTCGTACTATCGATCATATAAGCACAATGTGGCTAATAATATGAGCTGGATTGATAATAATAAGAGTAGTGAGTATAGTAATTGTCGTTCTATCGATCATATAAGCATAATATGGCTAATAATATGAGTTAGATTGATAATAATAAGAGTAGTAAGTATAGTATTTGTCGTTCTATCGATCATTTAACCATAATATGGCTAATAATATGAGTTAGATTGATAATAATAAGAGTAATAAGTATAGTAATTGTCGTTCTATCGATAATATAAGCATAATATGGCTAATAATATGAGTTAGATTGATAATACTAAGGGTAGTGAGTATAGTAATTCTCGTTCTATCGATCATATAAGCATAATATGGTTAATAATATGAGTTGGATTGATAATAATAAGATTAATAAGTATAGTAATTGTCGTTCTATCGATCATATAAGCATAATATGGCTAATAATATGAGTTAGATTGATAATACTAAGAGTAGTGAGTATAGTAATTCTCATTCTATCGATCATATAAGCATAATATGGCTAATAATATGAGTTAGATAGATAATAATAAGAGTAATGAGTATAGTAATTGTAGTTCTATCGATCGTATCTGCATAATATGGTTAATAATATGAGTTAGATTCATAATAATAACAGTAATAAGTATAGTAATTGTCGTTATATCGATCATATAACCATAATATCGCTAATAGCATGAGTTAGATTGATAATAATAAGAGTAATGAGTATAGTAATTGTCGTTCTATCGATCATATCTGCATAATATGGTTAATAATATGAGTTAGATTGATAATAGTGAGTGTAATAAATATAGTAATTGTCGTTCTATCGCTCATATAAGCACAATATGGCTAATAATATGAGTTAGATTGATAATAATAAGAGTAATAAGTATAGTAATTGTCGTTCTATCGATCATATAAGCATAATATGGCTAATAATATGAGTTAGATTGATAATAATAACAGTAATAAGTATAGTAATTGTCGTTCTATCGATAATATAAGCATAATATGGCTAATAATATGAGTTAGATTGATAATACTAAGGGTAGTGAGTACAGTAATTGTCGTTCTATCGATCATATAAGCATAATATGGCTAATAATATGAGTTCGATTGATAATAATAAGAGTAATGAGTATAGTAATTGTAGCTCTATCGATCATATCTGCTTAATATGGTTAATAATATGAGTTAGAATGATAATAATAAGAGTAATGAGTATAGTAATTGTCGTACTATCGATCATATAAGCATAATATGGCTAATAATGTGAGTCAGATTGATAATAGTGAGTGCAATAAATATAGTAATTGTCGTTCTATCGCTCATATAAGCACAATATGGCTAATAATATGAGTTAGATTGATAATAATAAGAGTAATAAGTATAGTAATTGTCGTTCTATCGATCATATAAGCATAATATGGCTAATAATATGAGTTAGATTGATAATAATAAGTGTAATAAGTATAGTAATTGTCGTTCTATCGATCATATAAGCATAATATGGCTAATAATATGAGTTAGATTGATAATAATAAGAGTAATGAGTATAGTAATTGTAGCTCTATCGATCATATCTGCTTAATATGGTTAATAATATGAGTTAGAATGATAATAATAAGAGTACTAAGTATAGTAATTGTCGTTCTGTCGATCATATCTGCATAATATGGTTAATAATATGAGTTAGATTGATAATAGGGAGTGTAATAAGTATAGTGAATGTCGTTTTATCGATCATATCAGCATAATACGGGTAATAATATGAGTTGGATTGATAATAATAAGAGTAATGAGTGTAGTAATTGTAGGTCTATCGATCATATAAGCATAATATGGCTAATAATATGAGTCAGATTCATAATAATAACAGTAATAAGTATAGTAATTGTCGTTCTATCGATCATTTAAGCATAATATGGCGAATAATATGAGTTGGGTTGATAAAAATGAGAATAATAAGTATAGTAATTGTCGTTCTATCGATCATATAAGCATAATATGGCTAATAATATGAGTTAGGTTGATAATAATAAGAGTAATAAGTATAGTAAATGTCGTGCTATCGATCATATCTGCATAATATGGTTAATAATATGAGTTAGAATGATAATAATAAGAGTAATGAGTATAGTAATTGTCGTTCTATCGATCATATAAGCATAATATGGCTAATAATATGAGTTAGATTGATAGTAATAAGAGTAGTAAGTATAGTATTTGTCGTTCTATCGATCATATAAGCATAATATGGCTAATAATACGAGTTACATTGATAATAATAAGAGTAATAAGTATAGTAATTGCCGTTCTATCGATCATTTAACCATAACATGGCTAATAATATGAGTTAGATTGATAATAATAAGAGTAATAAGTATAGTAATTGTCGTTCTATCGATAATATAAGCATAATATGGCTAATAATATGAGTTAGATTTATAATACTAAGGGTAGTGAGTATAGTAATTCTCGTTCTATCGGTCATATAAGCATAATATGGCTAATAATATGAGTTGGATTGATAATAATAAGATTAATAAGTATAGTAATTGTCGTTCTATCGATCATATAAGCATAATATGGCTAATAATATGAGTTAGATTGATAATACTAAGAGTAGTGAGTATAGTAATTCTCATTCTATCGATCATATAAGCATAATATGGCTAATAATATGAGTTAGATAGATAATAATAAGAGTAATGAGTATAGTAATTGTAGTTCTATCGATCGTATCTGCATAATATGGTTAATAATATGAGTTAGATTCATAATAATAACAGTAATAAGTATAGTAATTGTCGTTATATCGATCATATAACCATAATATCGCTAATAGCATGAGTTAGATTGATAATAATAAGAGTAATGAGTATAGTAATTGTCGTTCTATCGATCATATCTGCATAATATGGTTAATAATATGAGTTAGATTGATAATAGTGAGTGTAATAAATATAGTAATTGTCGTTCTATCGCTCATATAAGCACAATATGGCTAATAATATGAGTTAGATTGATAATAATAAGAGTAATAAGTATAGTAATTGTCGTTCTATCGATCATATAAGCATAATATGGCTAATAATATGAGTTAGATTGATAATAATAACAGTAATAAGTATAGTAATTGTCGTTCTATCGATAATATAAGCATAATATGGCTAATAATATGAGTTAGATTGATAATACTAAGGGTAGTGAGTACAGTAATTGTCGTTCTATCGATCATATAAGCATAATATGGCTAATAATATGAGTTCGATTGATAATAATAAGAGTAATGAGTATAGTAATTGTAGCTCTATCGATCATATCTGCTTAATATGGTTAATAATATGAGTTAGAATGATAATAATAAGAGTAATGAGTATAGTAATTGTCGTACTATCGATCATATAAGCATAATATGGCTAATAATGTGAGTCAGATTGATAATAGTGAGTGCAATAAATATAGTAATTGTCGTTCTATCGCTCATATAAGCACAATATGGCTAATAATATGAGTTAGATTGATAATAATAAGAGTAATAAGTATAGTAATTGTCGTTCTATCGATCATATAAGCATAATATGGCTAATAATATGAGTTAGATTGATAATAATAAGTGTAATAAGTATAGTAATTGTCGTTCTATCGATCATATAAGCATAATATGGCTAATAATATGAGTTAGATTGATAATAATAAGAGTAATGAGTATAGTAATTGTAGCTCTATCGATCATATCTGCTTAATATGGTTAATAATATGAGTTAGAATGATAATAATAAGAGTACTAAGTATAGTAATTGTCGTTCTGTCGATCATATCTGCATAATATGGTTAATAATATGAGTTAGATTGATAATAGGGAGTGTAATAAGTATAGTGAATGTCGTTTTATCGATCATATCAGCATAATACGGGTAATAATATGAGTTGGATTGATAATAATAAGAGTAATGAGTGTAGTAATTGTAGGTCTATCGATCATATAAGCATAATATGGCTAATAATATGAGTCAGATTCATAATAATAACAGTAATAAGTATAGTAATTGTCGTTCTATCGATCATTTAAGCATAATATGGCGAATAATATGAGTTGGGTTGATAAAAATGAGAATAATAAGTATAGTAATTGTCGTTCTATCGATCATATAAGCATAATATGGCTAATAATATGAGTTAGGTTGATAATAATAAGAGTAATAAGTATAGTAAATGTCGTGCTATCGATCATATCTGCATAATATGGTTAATAATATGAGTTAGAATGATAATAATAAGAGTAATGAGTATAGTAATTGTCGTTCTATCGATCATATAAGCATAATATGGCTAATAATATGAGTTAGATTGATAGTAATAAGAGTAGTAAGTATAGTATTTGTCGTTCTATCGATCATATAAGCATAATATGGCTAATAATACGAGTTACATTGATAATAATAAGAGTAATAAGTATAGTAATTGCCGTTCTATCGATCATTTAACCATAACATGGCTAATAATATGAGTTAGATTGATAATAATAAGAGTAATAAGTATAGTAATTGTCGTTCTATCGATAATATAAGCATAATATGGCTAATAATATGAGTTAGATTGATAATACTAAGGGTAGTGAGTATAGTAATTCTCGTTCTATCGGTCATATAAGCATAATATGGCTAATAATATGAGTTGGATTGATAATAATAAGAGTAATAAGTATAGTAATTGTCGTTCTATCGATCATTTAACCATAACATGGCTAATAATATGAGTTAGATTGATAATAATAAGAGTAATAAGTATAGTAATTGTAGTTCTATCGATCATATAAGCATAATATGGCTAATAATATGAGTTGGATTGATAATAATAACAGTAATAAGTATAGTAATTGTCGTTCTATCGATAATATAAGCATAATATGGCTAATAATATGAGTTAGATTGATAATACTAAGAGTAGTGAGTATAGTAATTCTCGTTCTATCGATCATATAAGCATAATATGGCTAATAATATGAGTTAGATTGATAATAATAAGAGTAATAAGTATAGTAATTGTCGTTCTATCGGTCATTTAAGCATAATATGGCTAATAATATGAGTCAGATTGATAATAATAACAGTAATAAGTATAGTAATTGTCGTTCTATCGATAATATAAGCATAATATGGCTAATAATATGAGTTAGATTGATAATACTAAGAGTAGTGAGTACAGCAATTCTCGTTCTATCGATCATATAATCATAATATCGCTAATAATATGAGTTAGATTGATAATACTAAGAGTAGTGAGTATAGTAATTGTCGTTCTATCGATCATATAAGCATAATATGGCTAATAATATGAGTTAGATTGATAATAATAAGAGTAGTAAGTATAGTATTTGTCGTTCTATCGATCATATAAGCATAATATGGCTAATAATATGAGTTAGAGTGATAATACTAAGAGTAGTGAGAACAGTAATTCTCATTCCATCGATCATATAAGCATAATATGGCTAATAATATGAGTTAGATTGATAATAATAGCAGTAATAAGTACAGTAACTGTCGTTCTATCGATCATATAAGCATAATATGGCTAATAATATGAGTTAGAGTGATAATACTAAGAGTAGTGAGTACAGTAATTGTCGTTCTATCGATCATATAAGCATAATATGGCTAATAATATGAGTTAGATTGATAATAATAAGAGTAATGAGTATAGTAATTGTAGCTCTATCGATCATATCTGCTTAATATGGTTAATAATATGAGTTAGAATGATAATAATAAGAGTAATGAGTATAGTAATTGTCGTTCTATCGATCATATCTGCATAATATGGTTAATAATATGAGTTAGATTGATAATAGTGAGTGTAATAAGTATAGTGAATGTCGTTCTATCGATCATATCAGCATAATACGGGTAATAATATGAGTTGGATTGATAATAATAAGAGTAATGAGTGTAGTAATTGTAGGTCTATCGATCATATAAGCATAATATGGCTAATAATATGAGTCAGATTCATAATAATAACAGTAATAAGTATAGTAATTGTCGTTCTATCGATCATTTAAGCATAATATGGCGAATAATATGAGTTGGGTTGATAAAAATGAGAATAATAAGTATAGTAATTGTCGTTCTATCGATCATATAAGCATAATATGGCTAATAATATGAGTTAGGTTGATAATAATAAGAGTAATTAGTATAGTAAATGTCGTGCTATCGATCATATCTGCATAATATGGTTAATAATATGAGTTAGAATGATAATAATAAGAGTAATGAGTATAGTAATTGTCGTTCTATCGATCATATAAGCATAATATGGCTAATAATATGAGTTAGATTGATAATAATAAGAGTAGTAAGTATAGTATTTGTCGTTCTATCGATCATATAAGCATAATATGGCTAATAATACGAGTTACATTGATGATAATAAGAGTAATAAGTATAGTAATTACCGTTCTATCGATCATTTAACCATAACATGGCTAATAATATGAGTTAGATTGATAATAATAAGAGTAATAAGTATAGTAATTGTCGTTCTATCGATCATATAAGCATAATATGGCTAATAATATGAGTTAGAGTGATAATACTAAGAGTAGTGAGAACAGTAATTCTCATTCCATCGATCATATAAGCATAATATGGCTAATAATATGAGTTAGATTGATAATAATAGCAGTAATAAGTACAGTAACTGTCGTTCTATCGATCATATAAGCATAATATGGCTAATAATATGAGTTAGAGTGATAATACTAAGAGTAGTGAGTATAGTAATTGTCGTTCTATCGATCATATAAGCATAATATGGCAAATAATATGAGTTAGATTGATAATAATAAGAGTAATAAGTATAGTAATTGTCGTTATATCGATCATATAACCATAATATGGCTAATAGCATGAGTTAGATTGATAATAATAAGAGTAGTGAGTATAGTAATTGTCGTTCTATCGATCATTTAAGCATAATATGGCTAATAATATGAGTTAGATTGATAATAATAACAGTAATAAGTATAGTAATTGTCGTTCTATCGATAATATAAGCATAATATGGCTAATAATATGAGTTAGATTGATAATAATAAGAGTAGTAAGTATAGTATTTGTCGTTCTATCGATCATATAAGCATAATATGGCTAAAAATACGAGTTAGATTGATAATAATAAGAGTAATAAGTATAGTAATTGTCGTTCTATCGATCATATAAGCACAATATGGCTAATAATATGAGTTAGATTGATAATAATAAGAGTAATAAGTATAGTAATTGTCGTTATATCTATCATATAACCATAATATGGCTAATAGCATGAGTTAGATTGATAATAATAAGAGTAATGAGTATAGTAATTGTCGTTCTATCGATCATATCTGCATAATATGGTTAATAATATGAGTTAGATTGATAATAGTGAGTGTAATAAATATAGTAATTGTCGTTCTATCGCTCATATAAGCACAGTATGGCTAATAATATGAGTTAGATTGATAATAATAAGTGTAATGAGTATAGTAATTGTCGTTCTATCGATCATATAAGCATAATATGGCTAATAATATGAGTTAGATTGATAATAATAAGAGTAATGAGTATAGTAATTGTAGCTCTATCGATCATATCTGCTTAATATGGTTAATAATATGAGTTAGAATGATAAAAATAAGAGTAATGAGTATAGTAATTGTCGTTCTATCGATCATATCTGCATAATATGGTTAATAATATGAGTTAGATTGATAATAGTGAGTGTAATAAGTATAGTGAATGTCGTTCTATCGCTCATATCAGCATAATACGGGTAATAATATGAGTCGGATTGATAATAATAAGAGTAATGAGTATAGTAATTGTAGGTCTATCGATCATATAAGCATAATATGGCTAATAATATGAGTCAGATTCATAATAATAACAGTAATAAGTATAGTAATTGTCGTTCTATCGATCATTTAAGCATAATATGGCTAATACTATGAGTTAGATTGATAATAATAAGAGTAATAAGTATAGTAATTGTCGTTCTATCGGTCATTTAAGCATAATATGGCTAATAATATGAGTCAGATTGATATTATAATAACAGTAATAAGTATAGTAATTGTCGTTCTATCGATAATATAAGCATAATATGGCTAATAATATGAGTTAGATTGATAATACTAAGAGTACTGAGTATAGTAATTGTAGTTCTATCGATCATATCTGCATAATATGGTTAATAATATGAGATAGATGCATAATAATAACAGTAATATGTATAGTAATTGTCGTTCTATCGATCATATAAGCATAATATGGCTAATAATATGAGTTAGATTTATAATAATAAGAGTAATAAGTATAGTAATTGTCGCTCTATCGATCATATAAGCACAATATGGCTAATAATATGAGTTAGATTGATAATAATAAGAGTAATAAGTATAGTAATTGTCGTTCTATCGATTATATCTGCATAATATGGTTAATAATATGAGTTAGATTGATAATAATAAGAGTAATAAGTATAGTAATTGTCGTTATATCGATCATATAACCATAATATGGCTAATAGCATGAGTTAGATTGATAGTAATAAGAGTAATAAGTATAGTAATTGTCCTTCTATCGATCATATAAGCATAATAAGGCTAATAATATGAGATAGAGTGATAATACTAAGAGTAGTGAGTATAGTAATTCTCATTCTATCGATCATATAAGCATAATATGGCTAATAATATGAGTTAGATTGATAATAATAAGAGTAATAAGTATAGTAATTGTCGTTCTCTCGATCATATAAGCATAATATGGCTAATAATATGAGTTAGGTTGATAATAATAAGAGTAATGAGTACAGTAATTGTAGCTCTATCGATCATATCTGCTTAATATGGTTAATAATATGAGTTAGAATGATAATAATAAGAGTAATAAGTATAGTAATTGTCGTTCTATCGATCATATCTGCATAATATGGTTAATAATATGAGTTAGATTGATAATAGTGAGTGTAATAAGTATAGTGAATGTCGTTCTATCGATCATATCAGCATAATACGGGTAATAATATGAGTTGGATTGATAATAATAAGAGTAATGAGTATAGTAATTGTAGGTCTATCGATCATATAAGCATAATATGGCTAATAATATGAGTCAGATTCATAATAATAACAGTAATAAGTATAGTAATTGTCGTTCTATCGATCATTTAAGCATAATATGGCGAATAATATGAGTTGGGTTGATAAAAATAAGAATAATATGTATAGTAACTGTCGTTCTATCGATCATATAAGCATAATATGGTTAATAATATGAGTTAGAATGATAATAATAAGAGTAATAAGTATAGTAATTGTCGTTCTATCGATCATATCTGCATAATATGGTTAATAATATGAGTTAGATTGATAATAGTGAGTGTAATAAGTATAGTGAATGTCGTTCTATCGATCAGATCAGCATAATATGGCTAATAATATGAGTTAGATTGATAATAATAAGAGTAATAAGTACAGTAATTGTCGTTCTATCGATCATATAAGCATAATAAGGCTAATAATATGAGTTAGAGTGATAATACTAAGAGTAGTGAGTATAGTAATTCTCATTCTATCGATCATATAAGCATAATATGGCTAATAATATGAGTTGGATTGATAATAATAAGAGTAATAAGTATAGTAATTGTCGTTCTATCGATCATATAAGCATAATATGGCTAATAATATGAGTTAGATTGATAATAATAAGAGTAATAAGTATAGTAATTGTCGTTCTATCGATTATATCTGCATAATATGGTTAATAATATGAGTTAGATTGATAATAATAAGAGTAATAAGTATAGTAATTGTCGTTATATCGATCATATAACCATAATATGGCTAATAGCATGAGTTAGATTGATAGTAATAAGAGTAATAAGTATAGTAATTGTCATTCTATCGATCATATAAGCATAATAAGGCTAATAATATGAGATAGAGTGATAATACTAACAGTAGTGAGAACAGTAATTCTCATTCCATCGATCATATAAGCATAATATGGCTAATAATATGAGTTAGATTGATAATAATAGCAGTAATAAGTACAGTAACTGTCGTTCTATCGATCATATAAGCATAATATGGCTAATAATATGAGTTAGAGTGATAATACTAAGAGTAGTGAGTACAGTAATTGTCGTTCTATCGATCATATAAGCATAATATGGCTAATAATATGAGTTAGATTGATAATAATAAGAGTAATGAGTATAGTAATTGTAGCTCTATCGATCATATCTGCTTAATATGGTTAATAATATGAGTTAGAATGATAATAATAAGAGTAATGAGTATAGTAATTGTCGTTCTATCGATCATATCTGCATAATATGGTTAATAATATGAGTTAGATTGATAATAGTGAGTGTAATAAGTATAGTGAATGTCGTTCTATCGATCATATCAGCATAATACGGGTAATAATATGAGTTGGATTGATAATAATAAGAGTAATGAGTGTAGTAATTGTAGGTCTATCGATCATATAAGCATAATATGGCTAATAATATGAGTCAGATTCATAATAATAACAGTAATAAGTATAGTAATTGTCGTTCTATCGATCATTTAAGCATAATATGGCGAATAATATGAGTTGGGTTGATAAAAATGAGAATAATAAGTATAGTAATTGTCGTTCTATCGATCATATAAGCATAATATGGCTAATAATATGAGTTAGGTTGATAATAATAAGAGTAATTAGTATAGTAAATGTCGTGCTATCGATCATATCTGCATAATATGGTTAATAATATGAGTTAGAATGATAATAATAAGAGTAATGAGTATAGTAATTGTCGTTCTATCGATCATATAAGCATAATATGGCTAATAATATGAGTTAGATTGATAATAATAAGAGTAGTAAGTATAGTATTTGTCGTTCTATCGATCATATAAGCATAATATGGCTAATAATACGAGTTACATTGATAATAATAAGAGTAATAAGTATAGTAATTACCGTTCTATCGATCATTTAACCATAACATGGCTAATAATATGAGTTAGATTGATAATAATAAGAGTAATAAGTATAGTAATTGTCGTTCTATCGATAATATAAGCATAATATGGCTAATAATATGAGTTAGATTGATAATACTAAGGGTAGTGAGTATAGTAATTCTCGTTCTATCGGTCATATAAGCATAATATGGCTAATAATATGAGTTGGATTGATAATAATAAGAGTAATAAGTATAGTAATTGTCGTTCTATCGATCATATAAGCATAATATGGCTAATAATATGAGTTAGAGTGATAATACTAAGAGTAGTGAGTATAGTAATTGTCGTTCTATCGATCATATAAGCATAATATGGCAAATAATATGAGTTAGATTGATAATAATAAGAGTAATAAGTATAGTAATTGTCGTTATATCGATCATATAACCATAATATGGCTAATAGCATGAGTTAGATTGATAATAATAAGAGTAGTGAGTATAGTAATTGTCGTTCTATCGATCATTTAAGCATAATATGGCTAATAATATGAGTTAGATTGATAATAATAACAGTAATAAGTATAGTAATTGTCGTTCTATCGATAATATAAGCATAATATGGCTAATAATATGAGTTAGATTGATAATAATAAGAGTAGTAAGTATAGTATTTGTCGTTCTATCGATCATATAAGCATAATATGGCTAAAAATACGAGTTAGATTGATAATAATAAGAGTAATAAGTATAGTAATTGTCGTTCTATCGATCATATAAGCACAATATGGCTAATAATATGAGTTAGATTGATAATAATGAGAGTAATAAGTATAGTAATTGTCGTTATATCTATCATATAACCATAATATGGCTAATAGCATGAGTTAGATTGATAATAATAAGAGTAATGAGTATAGTAATTGTCGTTCTATCGATCATATCTGCATAATATGGTTAATAATATGAGTTAGATTGATAATAGTGAGTGTAATAAATATAGTAATTGTCGTTCTATCGCTCATATAAGCACAGTATGGCTAATAATATGAGTTAGATTGATAATAATAAGTGTAATGAGTATAGTAATTGTCGTTCTATCGATCATATAAGCATAATATGGCTAATAATATGAGTTAGATTGATAATAATAAGAGTAATGAGTATAGTAATTGTAGCTCTATCGATCATATCTGCTTAATATGGTTAATAATATGAGTTAGAATGATAAAAATAAGAGTAATGAGTATAGTAATTGTCGTTCTATCGATCATATCTGCATAATATGGTTAATAATATGAGTTAGATTGATAATAGTGAGTGTAATAAGTATAGTGAATGTCGTTCTATCGCTCATATCAGCATAATACGGGTAATAATATGAGTCGGATTGATAATAATAAGAGTAATGAGTATAGTAATTGTAGGTCTATCGATCATATAAGCATAATATGGCTAATAATATGAGTCAGATTCATAATAATAACAGTAATAAGTATAGTAATTGTCGTTCTATCGATCATTTAAGCATAATATGGCTAATACTATGAGTTAGATTGATAATAATAAGAGTAATAAGTATAGTAATTGTCGTTCTATCGGTCATTTAAGCATAATATGGCTAATAATATGAGTCAGATTGATATTATAATAACAGTAATAAGTATAGTAATTGTCGTTCTATCGATAATATAAGCATAATATGGCTAATAATATGAGTTAGATTGATAATACTAAGAGTACTGAGTATAGTAATTGTAGTTCTATCGATCATATCTGCATAATATGGTTAATAATATGAGTTAGATTCATAATAATAACAGTAATATGTATAGTAATTGTCGTTCTATCGATCATATAAGCATAATATGGCTAATAATATGAGTTAGATTTATAATAATAAGAGTAATAAGTATAGTAATTGTCGCTCTATCGATCATATAAGCACAATATGGCTAATAATATGAGTTAGATTGATAATAATAAGAGTAATAAGTATAGTAATTGTCGTTCTATCGATTATATCTGCATAATATGGTTAATAATATGAGTTAGATTGATAATAATAAGAGTAATAAGTATAGTAATTGTCGTTATATCGATCATATAACCATAATATGGCTAATAGCATGAGTTAGATTGATAGTAATAAGAGTAATAAGTATAGTAATTGTCATTCTATCGATCATATAAGCATAATAAGGCTAATAATATGAGATAGAGTGATAATACTAAGAGTAGTGAGTATAGTAATTCTCATTCTATCGATCATATAAGCATAATATGGCTAATAATATGAGTTAGATTGATAATAATAAGAGTAATAAGTATAGTAATTGTCGTTCTCTCGATCATATAAGCATAATATGGCTAATAATATGAGTTAGGTTGATAATAATAAGAGTAATGAGTACAGTAATTGTAGCTCTATCGATCATATCTGCTTAATATGGTTAATAATATGAGTTAGAATGATAATAATAAGAGTAATAAGTATAGTAATTGTCGTTCTATCGATCATATCTGCATAATATGGTTAATAATATGAGTTAGATTGATAATAGTGAGTGTAATAAGTATAGTGAATGTCGTTCTATCGATCATATCAGCATAATACGGGTAATAATATGAGTTGGATTGATAATAATAAGAGTAATGAGTATAGTAATTGTAGGTCTATCGATCATATAAGCATAATATGGCTAATAATATGAGTCAGATTCATAATAATAACAGTAATAAGTATAGTAATTGTCGTTCTATCGATCATTTAAGCATAATATGGCGAATAATATGAGTTGGGTTGATAAAAATAAGAATAATATGTATAGTAACTGTCGTTCTATCGATCATATAAGCATAATATGGTTAATAATATGAGTTAGAATGATAATAATAAGAGTAATAAGTATAGTAATTGTCGTTCTATCGATCATATCTGCATAATATGGTTAATAATATGAGTTAGATTGATAATAGTGAGTGTAATAAGTATAGTGAATGTCGTTCTATCGATCAGATCAGCATAATATGGCTAATAATATGAGTTAGATTGATAATAATAAGAGTAATAAGTACAGTAATTGTCGTTCTATCGATCATATAAGCATAATAAGGCTAATAATATGAGTTAGAGTGATAATACTAAGAGTAGTGAGTATAGTAATTCTCATTCTATCGATCATATAAGCATAATATGGCTAATAATATGAGTTAGATTGATAACTATAAGAGTAATAAGTATAGTAATTGTCGTTCTCTCGATCATATAAGCATAATAAGGCTAATAATATGAGTTAGAGTGACAATACTAAGAGTAGTGAGTATAGTAATTCTCATTCTATCGATCATATAAGCATAATATGGCTAATAATATGAGTTAGATTGATAATAATAAGTGTAATGAGTATAGTAATTGTAGTTCTATCGATCATATCTGCATAATATGGTTAATAATATGAGTTAGATTCATAATAATAACAGTAATATGTATAGTGATTGTCGTTCTATCGATAATATAACCATAATATGGTTAATAATATGAGTTAGATTGATAATAGTGAGTGTAATAAGTATAGTGAATGTCGTTCTATCGATCATATAAGCATAATATGGCTAATAATATGAGTTAGATTTATAATAATAAGAGTAATAAGTATAGTAATTGTCGTTCTATCGATCATATAAGCACAATATGGCTAATAATATGAGTGAGATTGATAATAATAAGAGTAATAGGTATAGTAATTGTCGTTCTATCGATTATATCTGCATAATATGGTTAATAATATGAGTTAGATTGATAATAATAAGAGTAATAAATATAGTAATTGTCGTTATATCGATCATATAACCATAATATGGCTAATAGCATGAGTTAGATTGATAATAATAAGAGTAATGAGTAGAGTAATTGTCGTTCTATCGATCATATCTGCATAATATGGTTAATAATATGAGTTAGATTGATAATAGTGAGTGTAATAAATATAGTAATTGTCGTTCTATCGCTCATATAAGCACAATATGGCTAATAGCATGAGTTAGATTGATAATAATAAGAGTAATGAGTAGAGTAATTGTCGTTCTATCGATCATATCTGCATAATATGGTTAATAATATGAGTTAGATTGATAATAGTGAGTGTAATAAATATAGTAATTGTCGTTCTATCGCTCATATAAGCACAATATGGCTAATAATATGAGTTAGATTGATAATAATAAGAGTAATAAGTACAGTAATTGTCGTTCTATCGATCATATAAGCATAATATGGCTAATAATATAAGTTAGATTGATAATAATAAGTGTAATAAGTATAGTAATTGTCGTTCTATCGATCATATAAGCATCATATGGCTAATAATATGAGTTAGATTGATAATACTAAGAGTAGTGAGTATAGTAATTGTCGTTCTATCGATCATATAAGCATAATATGGCTAATAATATGAGTTAGATTGATAATAATAAGAGTAATGAGTATAGTAATTGTAGTTCTATCGATCATATCTGCATAATATGATTAATAATATGAGTTAGATTGATAATAATAAGAGTAATAAGTATAGTAATTGTCGTTATATCGATCATATAACCATAATATGGCTAATAGCATGAGTTAGATTGATAATAATAAGAGTAATAAGTATAGTAATTGTCATTCTATCGATCATATCTGCATAATATGGTTAATAATATGAGTTAGATTGATAATAGTGAGTGTAATAAGTATAGTGAATGTCGTTCTATCGATCATATCAGCATAATACGGGTAATAATATGAGTTGGATTGATAATAATAAGAGTAATGAGTATAGTAATTGTAGGTCTATCGATCATATAAGCATAATATGGCTAATAATATAAGTCAGATTCATAATAATAACAGTAATAAGTATAGTAATTGTCGTTCTATCGATCATTTAAGCATAATATGGCGAATAATATGAGTTGGGTTGATAAAAATAAGAATAATATGTATAGTAATTGTCGTTCTATCGATCATATAAGCATAATATGGTTAATAATATGAGTTCGAATGATAATAATAAGAGTAATAAGTATAGTAATTGTCGTTCTATCGATCATATCTGCATAATATGGTTAATAATATGAGTTAGATTGATAATAGTGAGTGTAATAAGTATAGTGAATGTCGTTCTATCGATCAAATCAGCATAATATGGCTAATAATATGAGTTAGATTGATAATAATAAGAGTAATAAGTGCAGTAATTGTCGTTCTATCGATCATATAAGCATAATATGGCTAATAATAAGAGTTAGATTGATAATAATAAGAGTAATAAGTATGGTAATTGTCGTTCTATCGGTCATTTAAGCATAATATGGCTAATAATATGAGTCAGATTGATAATAATAACAGTAATAAGTATAGTAATTGTCGTTCTATCGATAATATAAGCATAATATGGCTAATAATATGAGTCAGATTGATAATACTAAGAGTAGTGAGTATAGTAATTCTCGTTCTATCGATCATATAATCATAATATGGCTAATAATATGAGTTAGATTGATAATACTAAGAGTAATAAGTATAGTAATTGTCGTTCTATCGATAATATAAGCATAATATGGCTAATAATATGAGTTAGATTGATAATACTAAGAGTAATGAGTATAGTAATTGTAGTTCTATCGATCATTTAAGCATAATATGGCTAATAATATGAGTTAGAATGATAATAATAAGAGTAATAAGTATAGTAATTGTCGTTCTATCGATCATATCTGCATAATATGGTTAATAATATGAGTTAGATTGATAATAGTGAGTGTAATAAGTATAGTGAATGTCGTTCTATCGATCAGATCAGCATAATATGGCTAATAATATGAGTTAGATTGATAATAATAAGAGTAATAAGTACAGTAATTGTCGTTCTATCGATCATATAAGCATAATATGGCTAATAATAAGAGTTAGATTCATAATAATAAGAGTAATAAGTATAGTAATTGTCGTTCTATCGGTCATTTAAGCATAATATGGCTAATAATATGAGTCAGATTGATAATAATAACAGTAATAAGTATAGTAATTGTCGTTCTATCGATAATATAAGCATAATATGGCTAATAATATGAGTTAGTTTGATAATACTAAGAGTAGTGAGTATAGTAATTCTCGTTCTATCGATCATATAATCATAATATGGCTAATAATATGAGTTAGATTGATAATACTAAGAGTAATAAGTATAGTAATTGTCGTTCTATCGATAATATAAGCATAATATGGCTAATAATATGAGTTAGATTGATAATACTAAGAGTAATGAGTATAGTAATTGTAGTTCTATCGATCATTTAAGCATAATATGGCTAATAATATGAGTTAGATTGATAATAATAAGAGTAATGAGTATAGTAATTGTAGTTCTATCGATCATATCTGCATAATATGGTTAATAATATGAGTTAGATTGATAATAATAAGAGTAATAAGTATAGTATTTGTCGTTCTATCGATCATATAAGCATAATATGGCTAATAATATGAGTTAGATTCATAATAATAAGAGTAATAAGTATAGTAATTGTCGTTCTATCGATCATATAAGCATAATATGGCTAATAATATGAGTTAGATTGATAATAATAAGAGTAATAAGTATAGTAATTGTCGTTCTCTCGATCATATAAGCATAATATGGCTAATAATATGAGTTAGAGTGATAATACTAAGAGTAGTGAGTACAGTAATTCTCATTCCATCGATCATATAAGCATAATATGGCTAATAATATGAGTTAGATTGATAATAATAGCAGTAATAAGTACAGTAATTATCGTTCTATCGATAATATAAGCATAATATGGCTAATAATATGAGTTATATTGATAATACTAAGAGTAGTGAGTACAGTAATTCTCGTTCTATCGATCATATAAGCATAATATGGCTAATAATATGAGTTAGATTGATAATAATAAGAGTAATGAGTATAGTAATTGTAGTTCTATCGATCATTGAAGCATAATATGGCTAATAATATGAGTTAGATTGATAATAATAAGAGTAATAAGTATAGTAATTGTTGTTCTCTCGATCATATAAGCATAATATGGCTAATAATATGAGTTAGAGTGATAATACTAAGAGTAGTGAGTATAGTAATTCTCATTCTATCGATCATATAAGCATAATATGGCTAATAATATGAGTTAGATTGATAATAATAACAGTAATAAGTATAGTAATTGTCGTTCTATCGATAATATAAGCATAATATGGCTAATAATATGAGTTTGATTGATAATGCTAAGAGTAGCGAGTATAGTAATTGTCGTTCTATCGATCATATAAGCATAATAAGGCTAATAATATGAGTTAGAGTGACAATACTAAGAGTAGTGAGTATAGTAATTCTCATTCTATCGATCATATAAGCATAATATGGCTAATAATATGAGTTAGATTGATAATAATAAGTGTAATGAGTATAGTAATTGTAGTTCTATCGATCATATCTGCATAATATGGTTAATAATATGAGTTAGATTGATAATAATAAGAGTAATGAGTATAGTAATTGTAGCTCTATCGATCATATCTGCTTAATATGGTTAATAATATGAGTTAGAATGATAATAATAAGAGTAATGAGTATAGTAATTGTCGTTCTATCGATCATATCTGCATAATATGGTTAATAATATGAGTTAGATTGATAATAGTGAGTGTAATAAGTATAGTGAATGTCGTTCTATCGATCATATCAGCATAATACGGGTAATAATATGAGTTGGATTGATAATAATAAGAGTAATGAGTGTAGTAATTGTAGGTCTATCGATCATATAAGCATAATATGGCTAATAATATGAGTCAGATTCATAATAATAACAGTAATAAGTATAGTAATTGTCGTTCTATCGATCATTTAAGCATAATATGGCGAATAATATGAGTTGGGTTGATAAAAATGAGAATAATAAGTATAGTAATTGTCGTTCTATCGATCATATAAGCATAATATGGCTAATAATATGAGTTAGGTTGATAATAATAAGAGTAATTAGTATAGTAAATGTCGTGCTATCGATCATATCTGCATAATATGGTTAATAATATGAGTTAGAATGATAATAATAAGAGTAATGAGTATAGTAATTGTCGTTCTATCGATCATATAAGCATAATATGGCTAATAATATGAGTTAGATTGATAATAATAAGAGTAGTAAGTATAGTATTTGTCGTTCTATCGATCATATAAGCATAATATGGCTAATAATACGAGTTACATTGATGATAATAAGAGTAATAAGTATAGTAATTACCGTTCTATCGATCATTTAACCATAACATGGCTAATAATATGAGTTAGATTGATAATAATAAGAGTAATAAGTATAGTAATTGTCGTTCTATCGATCATATAAGCATAATATGGCTAATAATATGAGTTAGAGTGATAATACTAAGAGTAGTGAGAACAGTAATTCTCATTCCATCGATCATATAAGCATAATATGGCTAATAATATGAGTTAGATTGATAATAATAGCAGTAATAAGTACAGTAACTGTCGTTCTATCGATCATATAAGCATAATATGGCTAATAATATGAGTTAGAGTGATAATACTAAGAGTAGTGAGTATAGTAATTGTCGTTCTATCGATCATATAAGCATAATATGGCAAATAATATGAGTTAGATTGATAATAATAAGAGTAATAAGTATAGTAATTGTCGTTATATCGATCATATAACCATAATATGGCTAATAGCATGAGTTAGATTGATAATAATAAGAGTAGTGAGTATAGTAATTGTCGTTCTATCGATCATTTAAGCATAATATGGCTAATAATATGAGTTAGATTGATAATAATAACAGTAATAAGTATAGTAATTGTCGTTCTATCGATAATATAAGCATAATATGGCTAATAATATGAGTTAGATTGATAATAATAAGAGTAGTAAGTATAGTATTTGTCGTTCTATCGATCATATAAGCATAATATGGCTAAAAATACGAGTTAGATTGATAATAATAAGAGTAATAAGTATAGTAATTGTCGTTCTATCGATCATATAAGCACAATATGGCTAATAATATGAGTTAGATTGATAATAATAAGAGTAATAAGTATAGTAATTGTCGTTATATCTATCATATAACCATAATATGGCTAATAGCATGAGTTAGATTGATAATAATAAGAGTAATGAGTATAGTAATTGTCGTTCTATCGATCATATCTGCATAATATGGTTAATAATATGAGTTAGATTGATAATAGTGAGTGTAATAAATATAGTAATTGTCGTTCTATCGCTCATATAAGCACAGTATGGCTAATAATATGAGTTAGATTGATAATAATAAGTGTAATGAGTATAGTAATTGTCGTTCTATCGATCATATAAGCATAATATGGCTAATAATATGAGTTAGATTGATAATAATAAGAGTAATGAGTATAGTAATTGTAGCTCTATCGATCATATCTGCTTAATATGGTTAATAATATGAGTTAGAATGATAAAAATAAGAGTAATGAGTATAGTAATTGTCGTTCTATCGATCATATCTGCATAATATGGTTAATAATATGAGTTAGATTGATAATAGTGAGTGTAATAAGTATAGTGAATGTCGTTCTATCGCTCATATCAGCATAATACGGGTAATAATATGAGTCGGATTGATAATAATAAGAGTAATGAGTATAGTAATTGTAGGTCTATCGATCATATAAGCATAATATGGCTAATAATATGAGTCAGATTCATAATAATAACAGTAATAAGTATAGTAATTGTCGTTCTATCGATCATTTAAGCATAATATGGCTAATACTATGAGTTAGATTGATAATAATAAGAGTAATAAGTATAGTAATTGTCGTTCTATCGGTCATTTAAGCATAATATGGCTAATAATATGAGTCAGATTGATATTATAATAACAGTAATAAGTATAGTAATTGTCGTTCTATCGATAATATAAGCATAATATGGCTAATAATATGAGTTAGATTGATAATACTAAGAGTACTGAGTATAGTAATTGTAGTTCTATCGATCATATCTGCATAATATGGTTAATAATATGAGATAGATTCATAATAATAACAGTAATATGTATAGTAATTGTCGTTCTATCGATCATATAAGCATAATATGGCTAATAATATGAGTTAGATTTATAATAATAAGAGTAATAAGTATAGTAATTGTCGCTCTATCGATCATATAAGCACAATATGGCTAATAATATGAGTTAGATTGATAATAATAAGAGTAATAAGTATAGTAATTGTCGTTCTATCGATTATATCTGCATAATATGGTTAATAATATGAGTTAGATTGATAATAATAAGAGTAATAAGTATAGTAATTGTCGTTATATCGATCATATAACCATAATATGGCTAATAGCATGAGTTAGATTGATAGTAATAAGAGTAATAAGTATAGTAATTGTCCTTCTATCGACCATATAAGCATAATAAGGCTAATAATATGAGATAGAGTGATAATACTAAGAGTAGTGAGTATAGTAATTCTCATTCTATCGATCATATAAGCATAATATGGCTAATAATATGAGTTAGATTGATAATAATAAGAGTAATAAGTATAGTAATTGTCGTTCTCTCGATCATATAAGCATAATATGGCTAATAATATGAGTTAGGTTGATAATAATAAGAGTAATGAGTACAGTAATTGTAGCTCTATCGATCATATCTGCTTAATATGGTTAATAATATGAGTTAGAATGATAATAATAAGAGTAATAAGTATAGTAATTGTCGTTCTATCGATCATATCTGCATAATATGGTTAATAATATGAGTTAGATTGATAATAGTGAGTGTAATAAGTATAGTGAATGTCGTTCTATCGATCATATCAGCATAATACGGGTAATAATATGAGTTGGATTGATAATAATAAGAGTAATGAGTATAGTAATTGTAGGTCTATCGATCATATAAGCATAATATGGCTAATAATATGAGTCAGATTCATAATAATAACAGTAATAAGTATAGTAATTGTCGTTCTATCGATCATTTAAGCATAATATGGCGAATAATATGAGTTGGGTTGATAAAAATAAGAATAATATGTATAGTAACTGTCGTTCTATCGATCATATAAGCATAATATGGTTAATAATATGAGTTAGAATGATAATAATAAGAGTAATAAGTATAGTAATTGTCGTTCTATCGATCATATCTGCATAATATGGTTAATAATATGAGTTAGATTGATAATAGTGAGTGTAATAAGTATAGTGAATGTCGTTCTATCGATCAGATCAGCATAATATGGCTAATAATATGAGTTAGATTGATAATAATAAGAGTAATAAGTACAGTAATTGTCGTTCTATCGATCATATAAGCATAATAAGGCTAATAATATGAGTTAGAGTGATAATACTAAGAGTAGTGAGTATAGTAATTCTCATTCTATCGATCATATAAGCATAATATGGCTAATAATATGAGTTGGATTGATAATAATAAGAGTAATAAGTATAGTAATTGTCGTTCTATCGATCATATTAGCATAATATGGCTAATAATATGAGTTAGATTGATAATAATAAGAGTAATAAGTATAGTAATTGTCGTTCTATCGATTATATCTGCATAATATGGTTAATAATATGAGTTAGATTGATAATAATAAGAGTAATAAGTATAGTAATTGTCGTTATATCGATCATATAACCATAATATGGCTAATAGCATGAGTTAGATTGATAGTAATAAGAGTAATAAGTATAGTAATTGTCATTCTATCGATCATATAAGCATAATAAGGCTAATAATATGAGATAGAGTGATAATACTAACAGTAGTGAGAACAGTAATTCTCATTCCATCGATCATATAAGCATAATATGGCTAATAATATGAGTTAGATTGATAATAATAGCAGTAATAAGTACAGTAACTGTCGTTCTATCGATCATATAAGCATAATATGGCTAATAATATGAGTTAGAGTGATAATACTAAGAGTAGTGAGTACAGTAATTGTCGTTCTATCGATCATATAAGCATAATATGGCTAATAATATGAGTTAGATTGATAATAATAAGAGTAATGAGTATAGTAATTGTAGCTCTATCGATCATATCTGCTTAATATGGTTAATAATATGAGTTAGAATGATAATAATAAGAGTAATGAGTATAGTAATTGTCGTTCTATCGATCATATCTGCATAATATGGTTAATAATATGAGTTAGATTGATAATAGTGAGTGTAATAAGTATAGTGAATGTCGTTCTATCGATCATATCAGCATAATACGGGTAATAATATGAGTTGGATTGATAATAATAACAGTAATGAGTGTAGTAATTGTAGGTCTATCGATCATATAAGCATAATATGGCTAATAATATGAGTCAGATTCATAATAATAACAGTAATAAGTATAGTAATTGTCGTTCTATCGATCATTTAAGCATAATATGGCGAATAATATGAGTTGGGTTGATAAAAATGAGAATAATAAGTATAGTAATTGTCGTTCTATCGATCATATAAGCATAATATGGCTAATAATATGAGTTAGGTTGATAATAATAAGAGTAATTAGTATAGTAAATGTCGTGCTATCGATCATATCTGCATAATATGGTTAATAATATGAGTTAGAATGATAATAATAAGAGTAATGAGTATAGTAATTGTCGTTCTATCGATCATATAAGCATAATATGGCTAATAATATGAGTTAGATTGATAATAATAAGAGTAGTAAGTATAGTATTTGTCGTTCTATCGATCATATAAGCATAATATGGCTAATAATACGAGTTACATTGATAATAATAAGAGTAATAAGTATAGTAATTACCGTTCTATCGATCATTTAACCATAACATGGCTAATAATATGAGTTAGATTGATAATAATAAGAGTAATAAGTATAGTAATTGTCGTTCTATCGATAATATAAGCATAATATGGCTAATAATATGAGTTAGATTGATAATACTAAGGGTAGTGAGTATAGTAATTCTCGTTCTATCGGTCATATAAGCATAATATGGCTAATAATATGAGTTGGATTGATAATAATAAGAGTAATAAGTATAGTAATTGTCGTTCTATCGATCATATAAGCATAATATGGCTAATAATATGAGTTAGAGTGATAATACTAAGAGTAGTGAGTATAGTAATTGTCGTTCTATCGATCATATAAGCATAATATGGCAAATAATATGAGTTAGATTGATAATAATAAGAGTAATAAGTATAGTAATTGTCGTTATATCGATCATATAACCATAATATGGCTAATAGCATGAGTTAGATTGATAATAATAAGAGTAGTGAGTATAGTAATTGTCGTTCTATCGATCATTTAAGCATAATATGGCTAATAATATGAGTTAGATTGATAATAATAACAGTAATAAGTATAGTAATTGTCGTTCTATCGATAATATAAGCATAATATGGCTAATAATATGAGTTAGATTGATAATAATAAGAGTAGTAAGTATAGTATTTGTCGTTCTATCGATCATATAAGCATAATATGGCTAAAAATACGAGTTAGATTGATAATAATAAGAGTAATAAGTATAGTAATTGTCGTTCTATCGATCATATAAGCACAATATGGCTAATAATATGAGTTAGATTGATAATAATGAGAGTAATAAGTATAGTAATTGTCGTTATATCTATCATATAACCATAATATGGCTAATAGCATGAGTTAGATTGATAATAATAAGAGTAATGAGTATAGTAATTGTCGTTCTATCGATCATATCTGCATAATATGGTTAATAATATGAGTTAGATTGATAATAGTGAGTGTAATAAATATAGTAATTGTCGTTCTATCGCTCATATAAGCACAGTATGGCTAATAATATGAGTTAGATTGATAATAATAAGTGTAATGAGTATAGTAATTGTCGTTCTATCGATCATATAAGCATAATATGGCTAATAATATGAGTTAGATTGATAATAATAAGAGTAATGAGTATAGTAATTGTAGCTCTATCGATCATATCTGCTTAATATGGTTAATAATATGAGTTAGAATGATAAAAATAAGAGTAATGAGTATAGTAATTGTCGTTCTATCGATCATATCTGCATAATATGGTTAATAATATGAGTTAGATTGATAATAGTGAGTGTAATAAGTATAGTGAATGTCGTTCTATCGCTCATATCAGCATAATACGGGTAATAATATGAGTCGGATTGATAATAATAAGAGTAATGAGTATAGTAATTGTAGGTCTATCGATCATATAAGCATAATATGGCTAATAATATGAGTCAGATTCATAATAATAACAGTAATAAGTATAGTAATTGTCGTTCTATCGATCATTTAAGCATAATATGGCTAATACTATGAGTTAGATTGATAATAATAAGAGTAATAAGTATAGTAATTGTCGTTCTATCGGTCATTTAAGCATAATATGGCTAATAATATGAGTCAGATTGATATTATAATAACAGTAATAAGTATAGTAATTGTCGTTCTATCGATAATATAAGCATAATATGGCTAATAATATGAGTTAGATTGATAATACTAAGAGTACTGAGTATAGTAATTGTAGTTCTATCGATCATATCTGCATAATATGGTTAATAATATGAGTTAGATTCATAATAATAACAGTAATATGTATAGTAATTGTCGTTCTATCGATCATATAAGCATAATATGGCTAATAATATGAGTTAGATTTATAATAATAAGAGTAATAAGTATAGTAATTGTCGCTCTATCGATCATATAAGCACAATATGGCTAATAATATGAGTTAGATTGATAATAATAAGAGTAATAAGTATAGTAATTGTCGTTCTATCGATTATATCTGCATAATATGGTTAATAATATGAGTTAGATTGATAATAATAAGAGTAATAAGTATAGTAATTGTCGTTATATCGATCATATAACCATAATATGGCTAATAGCATGAGTTAGATTGATAGTAATAAGAGTAATAAGTATAGTAATTGTCATTCTATCGATCATATAAGCATAATAAGGCTAATAATATGAGTTGGATTGATAATAATAAGAGTAATGAGTATAGTAATTGTAGGTCTATCGATCATATAAGCATAATATGGCTAATAATATGAGTTAGATTGATAACTATAAGAGTAATAAGTATAGTAATTGTCGTTCTCTCGATCATATAAGCATAATAAGGCTAATAATATGAGTTAGAGTGACAATACTAAGAGTAGTGAGTATAGTAATTCTCATTCTATCGATCATATAAGCATAATATGGCTAATAATATGAGTTAGATTGATAATAATAAGTGTAATGAGTATAGTAATTGTAGTTCTATCGATCATATCTGCATAATATGGTTAATAATATGAGTTAGATTCATAATAATAACAGTAATATGTATAGTGATTGTCGTTCTATCGATAATATAACCATAATATGGTTAATAATATGAGTTAGATTGATAATAGTGAGTGTAATAAGTATAGTGAATGTCGTTCTATCGATCATATAAGCATAATATGGCTAATAATATGAGTTAGATTTATAATAATAAGAGTAATAAGTATAGTAATTGTCGTTCTATCGATCATATAAGCACAATATGGCTAATAATATGAGTGAGATTGATAATAATAAGAGTAATAGGTATAGTAATTGTCGTTCTATCGATTATATCTGCATAATATGGTTAATAATATGAGTTAGATTGATAATAATAAGAGTAATAAATATAGTAATTGTCGTTATATCGATCATATAACCATAATATGGCTAATAGCATGAGTTAGATTGATAATAATAAGAGTAATGAGTAGAGTAATTGTCGTTCTATCGATCATATCTGCATAATATGGTTAATAATATGAGTTAGATTGATAATAGTGAGTGTAATAAATATAGTAATTGTCGTTCTATCGCTCATATAAGCACAATATGGCTAATAGCATGAGTTAGATTGATAATAATAAGAGTAATGAGTAGAGTAATTGTCGTTCTATCGATCATATCTGCATAATATGGTTAATAATATGAGTTAGATTGATAATAGTGAGTGTAATAAATATAGTAATTGTCGTTCTATCGCTCATATAAGCACAATATGGCTAATAATATGAGTTAGATTGATAATAATAAGAGTAATAAGTACAGTAATTGTCGTTCTATCGATCATATAAGCATAATATGGCTAATAATATAAGTTAGATTGATAATAATAAGTGTAATAAGTATAGTAATTGTCGTTCTATCGATCATATAAGCATCATATGGCTAATAATATGAGTTAGATTGATAATACTAAGAGTAGTGAGTATAGTAATTGTCGTTCTATCGATCATATAAGCATAATATGGCTAATAATATGAGTTAGATTGATAATAATAAGAGTAATGAGTATAGTAATTGTAGTTCTATCGATCATATCTGCATAATATGATTAATAATATGAGTTAGATTGATAATAATAAGAGTAATAAGTATAGTAATTGTCGTTATATCGATCATATAACCATAATATGGCTAATAGCATGAGTTAGATTGATAATAATAAGAGTAATAAGTATAGTAATTGTCATTCTATCGATCATATCTGCATAATATGGTTAATAATATGAGTTAGATTGATAATAGTGAGTGTAATAAGTATAGTGAATGTCGTTCTATCGATCATATCAGCATAATACGGGTAATAATATGAGTTGGATTGATAATAATAAGAGTAATGAGTATAGTAATTGTAGGTCTATCGATCATATAAGCATAATATGGCTAATAATATAAGTCAGATTCATAATAATAACAGTAATAAGTATAGTAATTGTCGTTCTATCGATCATTTAAGCATAATATGGCGAATAATATGAGTTGGGTTGATAAAAATAAGAATAATATGTATAGTAATTGTCGTTCTATCGATCATATAAGCATAATATGGTTAATAATATGAGTTCGAATGATAATAATAAGAGTAATAAGTATAGTAATTGTCGTTCTATCGATCATATCTGCATAATATGGTTAATAATATGAGTTAGATTGATAATAGTGAGTGTAATAAGTATAGTGAATGTCGTTCTATCGATCAAATCAGCATAATATGGCTAATAATATGAGTTAGATTGATAATAATAAGAGTAATAAGTGCAGTAATTGTCGTTCTATCGATCATATAAGCATAATATGGCTAATAATAAGAGTTAGATTGATAATAATAAGAGTAATAAGTATGGTAATTGTCGTTCTATCGGTCATTTAAGCATAATATGGCTAATAATATGAGTCAGATTGATAATAATAACAGTAATAAGTATAGTAATTGTCGTTCTATCGATAATATAAGCATAATATGGCTAATAATATGAGTCAGATTGATAATACTAAGAGTAGTGAGTATAGTAATTCTCGTTCTATCGATCATATAATCATAATATGGCTAATAATATGAGTTAGATTGATAATACTAAGAGTAATAAGTATAGTAATTGTCGTTCTATCGATAATATAAGCATAATATGGCTAATAATATGAGTTAGATTGATAATACTAAGAGTAATGAGTATAGTAATTGTAGTTCTATCGATCATTTAAGCATAATATGGCTAATAATATGAGTTAGAATGATAATAATAAGAGTAATAAGTATAGTAATTGTCGTTCTATCGATCATATCTGCATAATATGGTTAATAATATGAGTTAGATTGATAATAGTGAGTGTAATAAGTATAGTGAATGTCGTTCTATCGATCAGATCAGCATAATATGGCTAA